>NW_027650409.1:0-35000 GCF_965287045.1 Carcharhinus amblyrhynchos
GGGGGGGTCCTTAATTATACCGGCTGCTTTTCCCGAGGCAGCGGGAAGTGTAGACAGAGTCAATGGATGGGAGGCTGGTTTGGGTGATGGGATTGGGGGCTACATTCACCACCCTTTGAACGGCCATTTTTGTCGGCGGCACGCTCACCTAAATATGACGTCATCTGCATCGACGGCCATCTTTGTTGGGGGCACTCTCTCCTCCCACCCGAACAGGGAGCACCCATCCATAGCGGCGACGGCCATCTTTGTTGGGGGAAACATCCGGGCAACGGCGAGCCGCCATCTGCCCCCGCGAGCGAGCAGGGACCGTTAACGGTCGCCACATCCGGGTAAGTCGCCCGCCCACCGCCATCTTTGTAGGGAACGTTGAACCCACAGCCGGCATTATGGTTGGGAGCACGATATGGAGCTCGGTGAGAAATTCGCGTCAGCGCGATACGTTTGTTGTTGTATTTCCGTGTTATTCGCCAAATCCTCCATCCTTACAGGGTCAGACTCCACCCCCGGGGCGTTTACTAGGTTTCAGGCCGCGGTCGGCGGCAATCACCGCGCCATCTTTGATGCGGGCAGCAGACGGGTTAGCTGTGTCGCCATCTTTGATGCTGGCAGTTTCGGGCCGTTTCCGTATTGTGATACTGGCAGCAAAGGTCAGCTTCTCCTGTGCTGTCCCAGGGTGCCGCCATATTTGATCCAGGCGCATCTCCTCTTCCGCACCCCCATTTCCTACCCGCCACGACACCCATCCCCCCACTACCTCCAACCCCCTCATACCCCCTCTCTCCTCCCAATCCCCTACCCTCCTACCACCCCCCCACCCCCTACCACACACCGCCCCCCCCCCACACCCCCTACCACACACCGCTCCCCCCCACACACCGCCCCCCCCCCACACCCCCTACCACACACCGCCCCCCCACCCCCTACCACACACCGCCCCCCCACCCCCTACCGCACACCGCCCCCCCCCCCACACCCCCTACCGCACACCGCCCCCCCCCCACACCCCCTACCACACACCGCCCCCCCCCACACCCCCTACCACACACCGCCCCCCCCCCACCCCTACCACACACCACCGCCCCCCCCACACCCCCTACCACACACCGCACACCCCCTACCACACACCGCCCCCCCCACACCCCTACCACACACCGCCCCCCCACACCCCCTACCACACACCGCTCCCCCCCCCCCACACCCCCTACCACACACCGCCCCCCCCCCACACCCCCTACCACACACCGCCCCCCCCCACACCCCCTACTGCACACCGCCCCCCCACCCCTTACCGCACCCCACACCACCCCCACCACACACCGCCCACCCCACACCACCCCCATCACACACCGCCCACCCCACACCACCCCCACCACACACCGCCCCCCCCACACCACCCCCACCACACACCGCCCCCCCCACCCCCCCTACCACACACCCCCCCACCCCCCCTACCACACACCCCCCACCCCCCCTACCACACACCCCCCCACCCCCCTACCACACACCCCCCCACCCCCCTACCACACACCCCCCCACCCCCCCTACCACACACCCCCCCACCCCCCCTACCACACACCCCCCCACCCCCCCTACCACACACCCCCCCACCCCCCCTACCACACACCCCCCCACCCCCCCTACCACACACCCCCCCACCCCCCCTACCACACACCCCCCCACCCCCCCTACCACACACCCCCACACCCCCCCTACCACACACCCCCCCACCCCCCCTACCACACACCCCCACACCCCCCCTACCACACACCCCCCCACACCCTACCACACACCGCCCCCCCCCCCACCCCCTACCACACACCACCGCCCCCCCCCCCACCCCCTACCACACACCGCCCCCCCCCACCCCCTACCACACACCGCCCCCCCCCACACCCCCTACCACACACCGCCCCCCCCACACCCCCTACCACACACCGCTCCCCCCCCCACACCCCCTACCACACACCGCCCCCCCCCCACACCCCCTACCACACACCGCCCCCCCCCACACCCCCTACTGCACACCGCCCCCCCACCCCTTACCGCACCCCACACCACCCCCACCACACACCGCCCACCCCACACCACCCCCACCACACACCGCCCCCCCCACCTCCCGACCACACCCCCCCCCACCCCCCCACCACACACCCCCCCCACCCCCCCTACCACACCCCCCCCCACCCCCCCTACCACACACCCCCCCACCCCCCCTACCACACACCCCCCCACCCCCCCTACCACACACCCCCCCACCCCCCCTACCACACACCCCCCACCCCCCCTACCACACACCCCCCACCCCCCCTACCACACACCCCCCCACCCCCCCTACCACACACCCCCCACCCCCCCTACCACACACCCCCCCACCCCCTCTACCACACACCACCCCCTACCACACACCACCCCCACCACACACCCCCCCACCCCCCCTACCACACACCACCGCCCCCCACCCCCCCTACCGCCCCCCACCCCCCCTACCGCCCCCCACACCCCCTACCGCCCCCCACCGCCCCCTACCGCCCCCCACCGCCCCCTACCGCCCCCCACCGCCCCCTACCGCCCCCCACCGCCCCCTACCGCCCCCCACCGCCCCCTACCGCCCCCACCGCCCCCTACCGCCCCCCACCGCCCCCTACCGCCCCCCACCGCCCCCTACCGCCCCCCACCGCCCCCTACCGCCCCCCACCGCCCCCTACCGCCCCCCACCGCCCCCTACCGCCCCCCACCGCCCCCTACCGCCCCCCACCGCCCCCTACCGCCCCCCACCGCCCCCTACCGCCCCCCACCGCCCCCTACCGCCCCCCACCGCCCCCTACCGCCCCCCACCGCCCCCTACCGCCCCCCACCGCCCCCTACCGCCCCCCACCGCCCCCTACCGCCCCCCACCGCCCCCCACCGCCCCCCACCGCCCCCTACCACACACCACCGCCCCCACACCCCCTACCGCCCCCCACACCCCCTACCACACACCACCGCCCCCACACCCCCTACCACACACCACCGCCCCCCACCCCCTACCGCCCCCCACACCCCCTACTACACACCACCCCCCCGCCCCTGACCACACACCCCTCCTCTCCGCCCCACACCGCCCCCGACCACGCACCCCTCCTCTCCGCCCCACACCGCCCCCGACCACGCACCCCTCCTCTCCGCCCCACACCGCCCCCGACCACGCACCCCTCCTCTCCGCCCCACACCGCCCCCGACCACGCACCCCTCCTCTCCGCCCCACACCGTCCTCGACCACGCACCCCTCCTCTCCGCCCCCGACCACGCACCCCTCCTCTCCGCCCCACACCGCCCCCGACCACGCACCCCTCCTCTCCGCCCCACACCGCCCCCGACCACGCACCCCTCCTCTCCGCCCCACACCGCCCCCGACCACGCACCCCTCCTCTCCGCCCCACACCGCCCCCGACCACGCACCCCTCCTCTCCGCCCCACACCGCCCCCGACCACGCACCCCTCCTCTCTGCCCCACACCGCCCCCGACCACGCACCCCTCCTCTCCGCCCCACACCGTCCTCGACCACGCACCCCTCCTCTCCGCCCCCGACCACGCACCCCTCCTCTCCGCCCCACACCGTCCCCGACCACGCACCCCTCCTCTCCGCCCCACACCGCCCCCGACCACACAGCCCTCCTCTCCGCCCCACAGCACTGTAGCACAGTGTTCAGCACTGCTACCTCACAGCACCAGGGACCCGGTTCAGTTCCCAGCTTGGGTCACTGTCTGTGTGAAGTTTGCATTCGGCTAGTGTCTGTGTGGGTTTCCCCCGGGTGCTCTGGTTTCCTCCCACGGTCCGTAACACATGCTGGTTAGGATGCAATGACTCGAACAGGAATGTGACCACTCGAGGATTTTCACAGCAACTTCATTGCACTGTTAATGTAAGCCTATTGTGAGTAATAAACTTTAAGGACACAAGTCAGGAGTGTGATGGAATACTCCCCACTTGCCTGGATGGGAGCGGCTCCCAACAACACTCGAGAAGCTCGACACCATCCAGGACAAAGCAGCCCCGCTCGATCGACACGCTAACCACAAACACTCACTCCCTCCACCCCCGACACACAGTGACAGCCGTGTGTACCATCTACAAGATGCCCCACAGCGACTCACCAAGGCTCCTTAGGCAGCACCTTCCAAACCCACCACCTCTACCATCTAAAGGACAAGGACAGCAGATACCTGGGAACACCCCCACCTGGAGGTTCCCCTCTGAGTCACTCACCATCCCGACTTGGAAATATATTGGCCGTTCCTTCACTGTCGCTGGGTCAAAGAACAAAGAAAATTCCAGCACAGGAACAGGTCCTTGGGCCCTCCAAGCCTGCCCTGACCATGCTGCCCTGACTGAACTAAAACCCTCTACCCTTCCAGGTACCATATCCCTCTATTCCCATCCTATTCATGGATTTGTCCAGACGCCCCTTAAAAGTCACTATCGTATCCACTTCCACTCCCTCCCCCGGGCAGTGAGTTCCAGACGCCCACCACTGTCTGTGTAAAGATCTGCCTCGTACATCTCTTTTAAACCTTGCCCCTTGCACCTTAAACCTGTGCCCCCTAGTAATTGACTCTTCCACCCTTGGGAAAAAGCTTCTGACTTTCACTCTGTCCATGCCCCTCATAATCTTGTAGACTTCTATCAGGTCTTCCCTCAACCTTCGTCACTCAGTGAGAACAAACCAAGTTTCTCCAACCTCTCCTCATAGCTAATGCCCTCCATACCAGGCAACATCCTGGTAAATCTTTTCTGTCCCCTCTCCAAAGCCTCCACATCCTTCTGGTAGTGTGGCGACCAGAATTGAACACTATATTTCCAAGTGCGGCCTCACTGAGGTTCTATAAATCTGCAACATGACTTGCCAATTTTTAAACTCAGTGCCCTGGCCGATGAAGGCAAGCATGCCGTATGCCTTCTTGACTACCTTCCCCACCTGCATTGCCAATTTCAGTGATCGGTGTACCTGTGCACCCAGATCCCTCTGCTTATCAATACCCTGAAGGGTTCTGCCATTCACTGTATATTTCCGATCTGTATTAGACCTTGCAAGATGCATTAGCTCACACTTGTCCAGATTAAACTCCATCTGCCATCTCTCCGCCCAAGTCTCCAACTGATCTATATCCTGCCGCATCCTCTAATGGTCCTCATTGCTATCCACAAATCCACTAACCTTTGTGGTGTCTGCAAACTTACTAATCAATCCAGTTACATTTTCCTCTAAATCATTTATATATATATTACAAACAGCAAAGGTCCCAGCACTGATCCCTGAAGAACACCACTTGTCACAGCCCTCCATTCAGAAATGCATCCTTCCACAGCTACCCTCTGTGTTCTTTGACTGAGCCAGTTTTATATCCCTCTTGCTAGCTTACCTCTAATCCCATGCAACTTCACCTTCTGCACAAGTCTGCCATGAGGGACCTTGTCAAAGGCCTTACTGAAGTCCATATAGACAATATCCACTGCCCTACCCTCATCAATCATCTTTGTCACTTCATCATTCATGAGACACAACCTCCCCTTCACAAAACCGTGTTGCCTCTCACTAATATATCCACTTATTTAGTGTGGGAATAAATCCACTCTCTCCAGGTCAAAATCCTGAACTCCCTCCCTAACAGCACTGTGGATGTCCCTACACCACACGGGGACTGACTGACGTCCAATAACAATCCTGGAACTCCCTCCCTAACAGCACTGTGGGTGGACCTACACCCCGGGGACTGCAGGAGGTTCAAGATGGCAACGCACCCCCCACCTTCTCAAGGGACAGTTAGGATTGGTCAGTAAACGCTGGCCTGGCGGCGATGCTCATATCCCCCAAATGAGTAAAAAAACACAAGTCAGTGGACCAAGTGGACTAGCTTTTCCAGAACTTTCCAATTTTCTGGTCTTTTTCCCTGTGTCCGAGCCCGGACACTCTCGGAGTGCCCTGGATTTGCTCAGTGCACTTAGCCCTTGCTGTTCACATTCACAAGCGAGACCGTTTGGCCTCTGGATGCCTGGGGAATAGGTATAGGTGCAGAATTAGGCTATTCAGCCCATTGAGTCTGTTTCACCATGGCTGATAAGTTTCTCATTCCCGTTCTCCCGCCTTTTCCCCATAACCTTTGAGCCCCACCCCCCGCCAAACCCCCAACCCCTTCACAAATCAAGAACCGATCTATCTCTGTCTTAAAGACACTCAGTGACCCGGCCTCCTCTGTGGCAAAGAGTTCCACAGATTCCCCACTCTCTGGCTGAAGAAATTCCTCCTCATCTCTGTTTTAAAGGATCGTCCCTTTAGCCTGAGGTTGTTCCCTCTGGTTCTAGTTTTTCCTACTCGTGGAAACACCCTCTCCACGTCCACTCTATCCAGGGCCTCGCAGTATCCTGTAAGTTTCAATAAGATCCCCCTCCCATCCTTCTAAACTCCATCGAGTACAGATCCAGAGTCCTCAACCGTTCCTCATACGACATGCTCTTCATTCCAGGGATCATTCTTGTGAACCTCCTCTGGGCCCTTTCCAAGGCCAGCACATCCTTCCTTAGAAGAAAGATGTGAGCCAGCTGTGATTGGCTCCCTCAGCACTAGGCCTCGATTGAAGCCTGGGGTTTTCCTGCTGTCCGGGTCCCCCGATCACCGGGGGCTGATGACCAAACGATGGCCCTCAGAATCTTCCTCTTGGATTAAACCACCCGAAAAGCCCCTCAATTGTCAAAGCAACTTTTAATAATCCAACCTGAACTTTCAAACAAGCTTAACAAACGGTAAAAACTCAGGGAAAGACTCAGGAACAGGGTTTCTGTGGAGGAGGAAACTTTCCGGAAACATCTATCGCCTCTTTGGAGAGAAAAGCAAAGGAGAAGAAAAGCAGGAAGTTTGAATTTGAGGGATCCCACCTGCATGAGGATCTGTTGGTCTGGGAAAGGGAGCAGGATACCAGAACATTCCCTGGGTCCAAGAGGGTTAAAAACCCACAACTGGTTCCAGAGGCAGTGTTGCAGTTTTGAGAAGGGGCTGAATGGCCTCCTCCTGTTCCTGTGTAACAGGCTGGAGAAGGGGCTGAATGGCCTCCTCCTGTTCCTGTGTAACAGGCTGGAGAAGGGGCTGAATGGCCTCCTCCTGTTCCTGTGTAACAGGCTGGAGAAGGGGCTGAATGGGACCTGTTCCTGGTCTTTGCTGGAGTCAGGTAGACCAGAGCAGGGGGTCTGTTAGAGAATCAGACATTGAACCAGTCACCAGCCCCGGATCTGTCTTTCTACTTCAGCTTTGTGAATGGTTTAGTGTGAAATTCTTGGAGCTTTTGTGGGATTTGTGTCCCCTGAGGGATTTGCCCTGGAGATTATCTGAGCTGGGTGGTGGGCACAGGGTGGAGATGTTTACTGAAGTTCCTCACTGCTCACTAACACACTTTGTCTATCCCAGGAGGTGTGACTGGCGGCTGGGATAATCTCCTGGCCATCATTCCGGGCGGATCCTCGACACCGTTGATCCCCAAATCTGTCTGCAGCGAGGTGATGATGGACTTTGATGCGCTGATCGAGGCTCAGACTGCTTTAGGAACAGCAGCGGTGATCGTGATGGATAAATCAGTACAGTATACACAGAATTAATCCCAGTATCTAACCTCGTGCTGTACCTGCCCTGGGAGTGTTTGATTGGGACAGTGTAGAGGGAGCTTTACTCTGTATCTAACCCCGTGATGCCCCTGTCCTGGGAGTGTTTGATGGGGGACAGTGTAGAGGGAGCTTTACTCTGTATCTAACCCCGTGATGCCCCTGTCCTGGGAGTGTTTGATGGGGGACAGTGTAGAGGGAGCTTTACTCTGTATCTAACCCCGTGCTGTACCTGTCCTGGGAGTGTTTGATGGGGGGACAGTGTAGAGGGAGCTTTACTCTGTATCTAACCTCGTGCTGTACCTGCCCTGGGAGTGTTTGATGGGGACAGTGTAGAGGGAGCTTTACTCTGTATCTAACCCCGTGCTGTACCTGTCCTGGGAGTGTTTGATGGGGGGACAGTGTAGAGGGAGCTTTACTCTGTATCTAACCTCGTGCTGTACCTGCCCTGGGAGTGTTTGATGGGGACAGTGTAGAGGGAGTTTTACTCTGTATCTAACCCCGTGCAGTACCTGTCCTGGGAGTGTTTGATGGGGACAGTGTAGAGGGGGCTTTACTCTGTATCTAACCCCGTGCAGTACCTGTCCTGGGAGTGTTTGATGGGGACAGTGTAGAGGGAGCTTTACTCTGTATCTGACCCCGTGCTGTACCTGTCCTGGGAGTGTTTGATGGGGACAGTGTAGAGGGGGCTTTACTCTGTATCTAACCCCGTGCTGTACCTGTCCTTACAACATTCGAACACTGGAGGACACCTGAAGCTGCAAACAAAAGTTTATTTGTTCGTTGTAAATTGTTTACATTAACACTGCAATGAAGAAAATCCAGCCAGGGTTCCTGCTCCTGATCACTGTCCAGTGATCCCTGGGTTAGAGAGATAGAGAGGGGAAATCAGCCAGGGTTCCTGCTCCTGATCACTGTCCAGTGATCCCTGGGTTAGAGAGAGAGAGAGGGGGAAAATCAGCCAGGGTTCCTGCTCCTGATCACTGTCCAGTGATCCCTGGGTTAGAGAGAGAGGGGAAATCAGCCAATTAGTTTCTTTCTTGAATGTGCAACTGCTGCCCACGATGTCTCCATTCTCACTTTAAGAAGTCCCACAAGACCAGGTTAAATTCTAAGAGGTTTATTTGGGAGCAAAAGCCACAAGCTTTCTGAGTGCTGCTCCTTCATCGGGTAAGTGGGTGTTCTGCTCACAAACAGGGCATATAAAGACACAAACTTAATTTACAAATAATGGTTGGAATGTGAATCTTTACAGCTAATCAAGTCTTAAAGGTACAGACAATGTGAGTGGAGAGAGGGTTAAGCACAGGTTAAAGAGATGTGTATTGTCTCCAGACAAGACAGTAAGTGAGATTTTGCAAGCCCAGACAAGTCAGGGGGGTTACAGATAGTGTGATATGAACCCAAGATCCCAGTTGAGGCCGTCCTCATGTGTGCGGAACTTGGCTATCAGTCTCTGCTCAGCGACTCTGCGCTGTCGTGTGTCGTGAAGGCCGCCTTGGAGAACGTTTACCCGAAGATCAGAGGCTGAATGCCCGTGACTGCTGAAGTGTTCCCCAACAGAAAGGGAATACTCTTGCCTGGTGATTGTCGAGCGACGTTCATTCATCCATTATCGTAGCGTCTGCTTGGTCTCCCCAGTGTACCATGCCTCGGGACATCCTTTCCTGCAGCGTGTCAGGTAGACAACATTGGCAACACGCGACGGCGCAGAGTCGCTGAGCAGAGACTGATAGCCAAGTTCCGCACACATGAGGACGGCCTCACCCGGGACCTTGGGTTCATGTCACACTATCTGTAACCCCCGTGACTTGCCTGGGCTTGCAAAATCTCACTAACTGTCCTGTCTGGAGACAATACACATCTCTTTAACCTGTGCTTAACCCTCTGTCCACTCACATTGTCTGTACCTTTAAGACTTGATGACCTGGAAAGACTCGCATTCCAACCACTATTTTGTAAATTGAGTTTGTGTCTTCATATGTCCTGTTTGTGAACAGAACTCCCACTCACCTGACAAAGGGGCAGTGCTCCGAAAGCTAGTGGCTTTTGATACCAAATAAACCTGTTGGACTTTAACCTGGTGTTGTGAGGGTTCTTACTGTGTTTACCCCAGTCCAACGCCGGCATCTCCACCTCATGGCTTCCATTCTCGCTGACAGAATTACCTGCCTAATGTGGTTGTCACTTAATTTGCACACCAGCATCTGCAGTTTCTAACTGCTTTTGACCATCATTTCACAAGTCCCAGTAACCCCACGGTGCCTTCACCTTGCAGAACAAAGTGAATTAAATATTGGCCAGAGCTGGAATTACAACTTATTGTCCACAGGAGTCCTCGTGTATCAGTCACTGAGAGTAAGCGCGCAGGTACAGCAGGCAGTAGAGAAGGGAAATGGTATGTTCATAGTGAGAGGATTTGAGCAGAGGGATAGGGATGTTTTACTGCAATTGTACAGGGTGTTGGTGAGGCCACACCTGGAGTATTGTGTACAGTTTTGGTCTCCTTATCTGAGGAAGGATGTTCCTTGCTATAGAGGGAGCACAGCGAAGGTTTCCCAGGCTGATTCCTGGGATGGCAGGTCTGCCATATGAGGAGAGACTAAATCGATTAGGATTATATTCCCAGAAAGTGGGCAAAGGTCTGGCAGATGGAATACAATGTTGGTAAATGTGGGGTCATCCATTTTGATAGGAATAACAGCAAAATGGACTATTATTTAAATGGTAAAAAAATTGCAGCATGCTGCTGTGCAGAGGGATCTGGGTGTCCTTGTGTAGGAATCTTAAGGAGTTGGTTTGTAGGTGCAGCAGGTAATTAAGAAGGCAAATGGAATTTTGTCCTTCATTGCCAGAGGAATGGAGTTTAAAAACAACGAGGTTATGTTGCAGGAATGGAAGCCATGAGGTGGAGATGCTGGCGTTGGACTGGGGTAAACACGGTATAAGGTGCTGGTGAAGCCACACCTGGAGTTACTGTGTACAGTTTTGGTCTCCTTACTTGAGAAAGGATATACTGGCACTGGAGGGGGTGCAGAGGAGATTCACTAGGGTGATTCCGGAGTTGAGAGGGTTGGCTTATGAGGGGAGACTGAGTAGACTGGGGCTATACTCATTGGAATTCAGAAGAATAAGGGGAGATCTTATAGAAACATATAAGATTATGAGGGAATTGATAAGATAGAAGCAGGGAAGTTGTTTCCACTGGCGGGTGAAACTAGAACTAGGGGGCATGGCCTCAAAATAAGGGGGAGCAGATTTAAGACTGAGTTGAGGAGGAACTTCTTCACCCAAAGGGTTGTGAATCTGTGGAATTTCCTGCCCAGTGAAGCAGTTGAGGCTCCCTCATTGAATGTTTTTAAGGCAAGGATAGATAAATGTTTGAACAGTAAAGGAATTAAGGGTTATGGTGAGGGGGTGGGTAAGTGGAGCTGAGTCCACAAAAAGATCAGCCATGATCTTATTGAATGACGGAGCAGGCTCGAGGGGCCGAATGGCCCACTCCTGCTCCTAGTTCTTATGTTCTTATTATGGTCTTATATTCACTGGAGTTTAGAAGAGTGAGAGGGGATCTGATAGAAACTTATAAAACTCACACAGGGTTAGACAGGGTAGATTCAGAAAGAATGTTCCCCATGGTGGGGGGGGAGTCCAGAACTAGGGGTCAGAGTTTGAGGATAAGGGGTAAACCTTTTAGGACTGAGGGGAGGGGAAATTTCTTCACCCAGAGGGTGGGGAATGTGTGGAATTCACTCCCACAGAAGGTAGTTGAGGCCAAAACGTTGTGTGATTTCAGGAAGAGATTAGATTTTGCTCTTGGGACTAAAGGGATTGAGGGATATGGGGGGGGGGATCAGGATATTGAATTGGATGATCAGCCATGATCAAAATGAATGATGGGGCAGGCTGGAAGGGCCAAATGGCTTCCTGCTTCCAGTTTCTATGTTTATGACCTGATCAAACTCCCCCAGGACTAGGTACAGGATGACTCTTCCAGTTGAGGATGAGGATATTTGTGGAGCCTCCTCCCGCAGTGACTTCTTTAATTGTCCATCACCATTCTCGACTGGATGTGGAAGGACTGCAGATGATGGAAAGGGTCGAGAGCTTCAAGTTTTTATGTGTCCAGATCACCAACAACCTGTCCTGGTTTCCCCCCCCCCCGCATGCCGATGCTATAGTTAAGAAAGCCCCACCAACGCCTCTACTTTCTCAGAAGACTAAGGAAATTTGGCATGTCCGCTACGGACTCTCACCAACTTTTACAGATGCCCCATAGAAAGCATTCTTTCTGGTTGTATCACAGCTCGGTCTGGGATCCTGCTCTGCCCAAGACCACAAGGAACTACAAAAGGGTGGTGAATGTAGCCCCCAATCCCATCACACAAACCAGCCTCCCATCCATTGACTCTGTCTACACTTCCCGCTGCCTCGGGGAAAAGCAGCCGGTATAATTAACCAAGACATTCTCTGTTCCATTTTCCTCCATCGGGAAAAAGATACAAAAGTCTGAGGTCCCGTACCGACCGACTCAAGAATAGCTTCTTCCCTGCTGCTGTCAGACTTTTGAATGGACCGACCTCACATTAAGCTGATCTTTCTCTACACCCTCGCTGTGACTGTAACACTACACTCTGCACCCTCTCCTTTCCTTCTCTATGAACGGTATGCTTTGTCTGTGTAACGCGCAAGAAACAATACTTTTCACCGTATCCCAATACACGTGACAATAATAAATCAAATCAAATCCTTTTCCTTCTTCCCTCTGTACTCTATGAATGGTATGCTTTGTCTGTAAAACACGCAAGAAACAATACTTTTCACTGTATCCCAATACATGTGACAATAATATTCAAATCAAATCAAAGAGTTGTGGTCCCAGAAGTGTTTTATCCAATTCCAACATGAAATCCTTCTTTTATATTTGATATCTCTGCCAATGAAGGAGAGCATTCTTTTTTGTTTAATTTGTTCATGGGACACGGGCGTTACTGGTTGGTCAGCACTTATTGCCTAGTTGCCCCTTGGAGGGCAGGTGAGAGTCACCCACACTGCTGTGGCTCATGTAGGCCAGACTGGGGTAGGGACGGCAGATTTCCTTCCCTAAAAATGCATTAGCATAGAATCCTGACAGTGCAGAAGGAGGCCATTCAGCCCATCGAGGCTGCGCAGACCACAATTCCATCCAGGCCCTATCCCCGTAACCCCATGCATTTACCCTGCTAATCCCCTGACAGTCGGGGCAATTTCGCGCAGCCAATCAACCTAACCCACACATGTTTGGAGTGTGGAAGGAAACCGGAGCACCCGGAGGAAACCCACGGGGAGAACGTGCAGTCTTCACACAGACAGTGACCCGAGCCAGGAATCGAACCCGGGTCCCTGGCGCTGTGAGGCCAGGGACTGTGCCCCTGTTATAAGAACATAAGAACATAAGAAATAGGAGCAGGAGTAGGCCATCTAGCCCTTCGAGCCTGCCCCGCCATTCAATAAGATCATGGCTGATCTGTTGTGGCTCAGTTCCACTTTCCCGCCCTCTCCCCATAACCCTTAATCCCCTCTCTTATCAAGAACCCATCAACCCGCTTCTTAAAAATATTTAGCGAGGCAGCCTCCACCACTTCAACGGGCAGAGAATTCCAGAGATTCACCACCCTTTGAGTGAAGAAGTTCCTCCTCAACTCCGTTCTAAACCACCTCCCCTTTATCTTGAGGCTGTGCCCCCTAGTCCTACTGTCTTTTTTGAGCGGGAAGAGTCTCTCCACCTCTATCCTATCCATCCCATTCATCATCTTATACGTCTCAATGAGATCTCCCCTCATTCTTCTAAACTCTAACGAGTACAAGCCTAGTTTATTCAGCCTCTCCTCATAGCTCAATCCCCTCAACTCCGGTATCAGCCTAGTAAACCTCCTCTGCACTCCCTCCAGGGCCAAAATATCCTTGCGCAGGTGCGGCGCCCAAAACTGCACACAGTACTCCAGCTGCGGCCTCACCAGTGCCCTATACAGCTGCAGCAAGACCTCCCTACTTTTATATTCAATCCCCCTCGCTATGAAGGCCAGCATCCCATTCGCCTTCCTGACCACCTGCTGCACCTGCAAGCTGGGTTTTTGCGACTCATGCACAAGGACCCCGAGGTCCCTCTGCACCGTCGCCTGCTGCAGTTTTTCGCCACGTAAGTAATAGTCCTTCCTACCATTCTTCCTACCAAAGTGGACCACCTCACACTTGCCAACATTAAATTCCATTTGCCATTTCCTGGCCCATTCGCCCAGCCTATCTAGATCCTTCTGCAGACTCTCCACACCCTCCGCACAATTTGCCTTTCCCCCAATCTTGGTGTCATCAGCAAATTTCGACACCCTGCACTCGGTTCCCTCCTCCAGATCATCTATATAAATGGTAAATAGCTGAGGCCCCAGCACCGACCCCTGGGGCACCCCACTAGTCACCAACCGCCAATCCGAATAGCACCCATTGACCCCCACTCTCTGCCTCCTATTTGACAACCAATCCTCTATCCACGCTAACACCCTACCCCCAACTCCCTGTCCCCTGACCTTCTGCAATAACCTCTTGTGAGGTACCTTGTCAAACGCCTTCTGAAAATCCAGAAAGACCACATCCACCGGCTCTCCTCTATCCACTGCCCTAGACACATCCTCATAGAACTCCAGTAAATTTGTCAGACATGACTTCCCTTTAATGAAACCGTGTTGCGTCCGCCCTATCAAGCAATTCCCTTCAAGATGCCTCGCAATTTCCTGCTTAATGACGGATTCTAACATTTTACCTACCACAGACGTTAAACTAACCGGCCTATAATTCCCCGCCTTTTGCCTGGCACCCTTCTTAAACAACGGCGTAACATTAGCCGTTTTCCAATCTTCCGGCACTTCCCCGGAATCCAGCGACGTCTGGAAAATAACCACCAAGGCATCCACTATCACCTCCGCCATTTCTTTCAGAACCCTCGGATGCATTCCATCCGGTCCTGGGGACTTGTCCACAATCAGCCCCTCCAGTCTGTCGAGCACCACCTCTCTAGTAACAGTAATGTCATTAAGACCCTCCATTCCTACCACCTTTCCATCGCTAACACCCGGCAAATTATTCACGTCCTCCTCCGTGAAGACAGAAACAAAAAAGTTATTCAAGACCTTAGCCATATCCCCATCCCCTACCACTAGCTCCCCTTTCTCATCCTCTAAAGGACCAACGTTCACCCTAGCCAGCCTCTTCCTTTTTATATATTTATAAAAACTCTTGCTATCCTTTTTTATATTAAGTGCTAGCCCAGCCTCATAGTTTCTCCTACCCTCCTTTATCAACTTCTTTGTCAATCTTTGTTGACATTTAAACCTTTCCCAATCCTCTTCTCGCCCACTACTCTTAGCTACTCTAAATTCCTCCGCTTTTAATTTAACACTTTCCTTCACCTCCTTCGTTATCCACGGCTTATTACCTCTCTTCCTACTGTCCTTTTTAACCATCGGAATAAATTTCTGCTGAGCACCAAGAAAGATCTCCTTAAAGATCCTCCACTGCTCCTCAGCAGACCTACCTTCCAACGCGCTCCCCCAGTCAACATTCGCCAATTCTTCTCTCATCCTACCATACTCCCCTCTATTCAAACAAAGGACGCGTGTCCGGGAACCCACTTTCTCCTCCTCCATCTGCACCAGAAACTCCACCATACAATGATCACTCTCTCCAAGAGGATCCTTCACCGCAAGGTCCCTAATTCTACCCGCCTCATTACATAGCACCAGATCCAAGATAGCTCGCTCCCTCGTCGGCTCCAACACACACTGTTCAAGGAAATTATCCCGGCAGCATTCCAGGAACAACTCCTCGAGCCCACCTCGTCCAACATGGGTCGACCAATCAATATGCAGATTGAAATCTCCCATAACTACTGCCGTCCCATTTTATTACAGAACCAGATGGGTTTTTCCGATAATTGACCATCAGTAGATTCTTAATTCCATATTTTCTTTTTATTGAATTCAAATTCTACCATCTGCCATGGTGGGATTTGAACCCGGGTCCCCAGAATATTAGCTGAGTTTCTGGATTAATAGTCTAGTGACAATACCACTTGGCCATCGCCTCCTCTGACAACATGTCTTCCCATTTGGCAGGACAGAAAATGAGGATTTATAAAGGAAGCGGTGGGAGAGGGGGTTACAGAGATAGGGAGGGGTGTAGGGGTCGGAGGGGGTTGCAGAGATAGGGAGGGGTGTAGGGGCTGGAGGAGGTTACAGAGATAGGGAGGGGTGTAGGGGTTTGAGGAGGTTATAGAGATAGGGATGGGGTGTAGGGGCTGGAGGAGGTTACAGAGGTAAGGAGGGGGTTTTGAGGCTGGTGGAGGTTACAGAAATAGGGAGGGGTGTAGGGGCTGGAGGAGGTTACAGAGATAGGGAGGAGGTGTAGGGGCTGGAGGAGGTTACAGAGATAGGGAGGAGGTGTAGGGGCTGGAGAAAGTTACAGAGATAGGGAGGAGGTGTAGGGGCTGGAGGAGGTTACAGAGATAGGGAGGAGGTGTAGGGGCTGGAGGAGGTTACAGAGATAGGGAGGAGGTGTAGGGGCTGGAGAAAGTTACAGAGATAGGGAGGAGGTGTAGGGGCTGGAGAAAGTTACAGAGATAGGGCTCTGAGATAGGTTATAGAGAGTGCTGGGGGAGGTTACAGCAATGGAATTCAGCAAAGACAGACCAAGGGTTTGATTAAGAAGAGGAAAATACAGCAGGAAAGGAAGCTTGCAGGGAATATAAAGACTGACAGTAAGTGTTTGTATGGATACGTGAAGAGAAAGAGGTTGGTGACAACACATGTAGATCCCCGACAGACAGAAACTGGGGAATGTGTAATAGGGGACAAAGAAACGGCCCAGCAACTGAAACTGAACTGAACTGAACTTTGGTTCTGTCTTCACCAAAGAGGACACAAATCAGATAGAAGAAATGTTGGAGAATGCAGGATTTAGTGAGAGGGAAGAACTGAGGGAGATCAATATTAGTAGAGAAATGGTGCTGGGAACATTGTTGGATTGAAAGTGGATAAATCCCCAGGGCTGGATAATCTACATCGCAGAATATTAAAGAAAGTGGCTGTAAAAATAGTGGATGTATTAGTGGTCACCTTCCAGGATTCTATCGACTCTGGAACAGTCCCTGCAGGTTGGAGGGCAGCGAATGTCACTCCAATATTCAAAAAGGGAGGTCGAGAGAAAACAGGGAATTATAAAGCAGTAAGCTTAAAATCCGTGAGGAAAGTTCTCAAATCCATTATCAAGGACTTTGTAGCAGAGCATTTAGAAAGCAGTGGCAGGATCAGACAGAGCCAGCATGGATTTATAAAGGGGAAAATCAGGCTTGACAAATCTATTGGAATTCTTTGGAGATGTAACTAGGAGAGTTGACAAGGAGGAGTCAGTCGATGAGATATATTTAGACTTTCAGAAAGCGTTCGACAAAGTCCCGCACAAGAGATTATTGTGCAAGATTAAAGCACATGGGATTGGGGGAAGTGTATTGACATGGATAGAAAGTCCTTCAGCACTGATCCTCTGACAGTGCGGCACTCCCTCAGCACTGACCCTCTGACACTACGGCACTCCCTCAGCACTGACCCTCTGACACTACGGCACTCCCTCAGCACTGACCCTCTGACAGTGCGGCGCTCCCTCAGCACTGACCCTCTGACAGTGCGGCGCTCCCTCAGCACTGACCCTCTGACAGTGCGGCGCTCCCTCAGCACTGACCCTCTGACAGTGCGGCACTCCCTCAGCACTGACCCTCTGACAGTGCGGCACTCCCTCAGCACTGACCCTCTGACAGTGCGGCACTCCCTCAGCACTGACCCTCTGACAGTGCGGCACTCCCTCAGCACTGACCCTCTGACAGTGCGGCACTCCCTCAGCACTGACCCTCTGACAGTGCGGCACTCCCTCAGCACTGACCCTCTGACAGTGCGGCACTCCCTCAGCACTGACCCTCTGACAGTGCGGCGCTCCCTCAGCACTGACCCTCTGACAGTGCGGCGCTCCCTCAGCACTGACCCTCTGACAGTGCGGCGCTCCCTCAGCACTGACCCTCTGACAGTGCGGCACTCCCTCAGCACTGACCCTCTGACAGTGCGGCACTCCCTCAGCACTGACCCTCTGACAGTGCGGCACTCCCTCAGCACTGACCCTCTGACAGTGCGGCACTCCCTCAGCACTGACCCTCTGACAGTGCGGCACTCCCTCAGCACTGACCCTCTGACAGTGCGGCACTCCCTCAGCACTGACCCTCTGACAGTGCGGCACTCCCTCAGCACTGACCCTCTGACAGTGCGGCACTCCCTCCCTCGGTACTGTCCCTGAAATTTGGGAAGATTACAGTGAATGGACGGATTGATTGATTTGATAGTTGAAATCGGAGTGCAGGTACTCACTGAGTAACCACAGGATGATGTGAAAGCAGCAGCCTATTGTGGTATTCTGCAACCTGTCTGCTTGACATAAACAGGGGAACTCAGAACCCCTTCGTCTTGCACTTGCCAATGTGCAAACGGTGCCTTGAAAATGAGCCTTGCAAGCACCTCAGCACAAGAGCAATTAGCAGTGGGCATCAAGGCATCATTTCCTGTCATGGAACCAGTGCTTTGTTCAGTTATTGACTTATGAAATCTTCCTGTAACCACACTTCTAGCAAAGTTCCTCAGTCCTGCCTCGATTCACAGAACCAAAACCACAAGGACTGCTTGATAATCAAGTTTCATTTTAAACCACCCTCTGTCTCTTTCACTCTCGCTGTCTTCCGCTCGCTCTCTCCCGCTCGCTCTCTCTCTGTGTCTCTGTCTCTCCCTGTCCCTCTCTCTATTTAACTTTCCCTCTCTCTCCGTCGCCCTCGCTCTCTCTCCCCGTCGCCCTCGCTCTCTCTCCCCGTCGCCCTCGCTCTCTCTCCCCGTCGCCCTCGCTCTCTCTCCCCGTCGCCCTCGCTCTCTCTCCCCGTCGCCCTCGCTCTCTCTCCCCGTCGCCCTCGCTCTCTCTCCCCGTCGCCCTCGCTCTCTCTCCCCGTCGCCCTCGCTCTCTCTCCCCGTCGCCCTCGCTCTCTCTCCCCGTCGCCCTCGCTCTCTCTCCCCGTCGCCCTCGCTCTCTCTCCCCGTCGCCCTCGCTCTCTCTCTCCGTCGCCCTCGCTCTCTCTCTCCGTCGCCCTCGCTCTCTCTCTCCGTCGCCCTCGCTCTCTCTCCCCGTCGCCCTCGCTCTCTCTCCCCGTCGCCCTCGCTCTCTCTCCCCGTCGCCCTCGCTCTCTCTCCCCGTCGCCCTCGCTCTCTCTCCCCGTCGCCCTCGCTCTCTCTCCCCGTCGCCCTCGCTCTCTCTCCCCGTCGCCCTCGCTCTCTCTCCCCGTCGCCCTCGCTCTCTCTCCCCGTCGCCCTCGCTCTCTCTCCCCGTCGCCCTCGCTCTCTCTCCCCGTCGCCCTCGCTCTCTCTCCCCGTCGCCCTCGCTCTCTCTCCCCGTCGCCCTCGCTCTCTCTCCCCGTCGCCCTCGCTCTCTCTCCCCGTCGCCCTCGCTCTCTCTCCCCGTCGCCCTCGCTCTCTCTCCCCGTCGCCCTCGCTCTCTCTCCCCGTCGCCCTCGCTCTCTCTCCCCGTCGCCCTCGCTCTCTCTCCCCGTCGCCCTCGCTCTCTCTCCCCGTCGCCCTCGCTCTCTCTCCCCGTCGCCCTCGCTCTCTCTCCCCGTCGCCCTCGCTCTCTCTCCCCGTCGCCCTCGCTCTCTCTCCCCGTCGCCCTCGCTCTCTCTCCCCGTCGCCCTCGCTCTCTCTCCCCGTCGCCCTCGCTCTCTCTCCCCGTCGCCCTCGCTCTCTCTCCCCGTCGCCCTCGCTCTCTCTCCCCGTCGCCCTCGCTCTCTCTCCCCGTCGCCCTCGCTCTCTCTCCCCGTCGCCCTCGCTCTCTCTCCCCGTCGCCCTCGCTCTCTCTCCCCGTCGCCCTCGCTCTCTCTCCCCGTCGCCCTCGCTCTCTCTCCCCGTCGCCCTCGCTCTCTCTCCCCGTCGCCCTCGCTCTCTCTCCCCGTCGCCCTCGCTCTCTCTCCCCGTCGCCCTCGCTCTCTCTCCCCGTCGCCCTCGCTCTCTCTCCCCGTCGCCCTCGCTCTCTCTCCCCGTCGCCCTCGCTCTCTCTCCCCGTCGCCCTCGCTCTCTCTCCCCGTCGCCCTCGCTCTCTCTCCCCGTCGCCCTCGCTCTCTCTCCCCGTCGCCCTCGCTCTCTCTCCCCGTCGCCCTCGCTCTCTCTCCCCGTCGCCCTCGCTCTCTCTCCCCGTCGCCCTCGCTCTCTCTCCCCGTCGCCCTCGCTCTCTCTCCCCGTCGCCCTCGCTCTCTCTCCCCGTCGCCCTCGCTCTCTCTCCCCGTCGCCCTCGCTCTCTCTCCCCGTCGCCCTCGCTCTCTCTCCCCGTCGCCCTCGCTCTCTCTCCCCGTCGCCCTCGCTCTCTCTCCCCGTCGCCCTCGCTCTCTCTCCCCGTCGCCCTCGCTCTCTCTCCCCGTCGCCCTCGCTCTCTCTCCCCGTCGCCCTCGCTCTCTCTCCCCGTCGCCCTCGCTCTCTCTCCCCGTCGCCCTCGCTCTCTCTCCCCGTCGCCCTCGCTCTCTCTCCCCGTCGCCCTCGCTCTCTCTCCCCGTCGCCCTCGCTCTCTCTCCCCGTCGCCCTCGCTCTCTCTCCCGTCGCCCTCGCTCTCTCTCCCGTCGCCCTCGCTCTCTCTCCCCGTCGCCCTCGCTCTCTCTCCCCGTCGCCCTCGCTCTCTCTCCCCGTCGCCCTCGCTCTCTCTCCCCGTCGCCCTCGCTCTCTCTCCCCGTCGCCCTCGCTCTCTCTCCCCGTCGCCCTCGCTCTCTCTCCCCGTCGCCCTCGCTCTCTCTCCCCGTCGCCCTCGCTCTCTCTCCCCGTCGCCCTCGCTCTCTCTCCCCGTCGCCCTCGCTCTCTCTCCCCGTCGCCCTCGCTCTCTCTCCCCGTCGCCCTCGCTCTCTCTCCCCGTCGCCCTCGCTCTCTCTCCCCGTCGCCCTCGCTCTCTCTCCCCGTCGCCCTCGCTCTCTCTCCCCGTCGCCCTCGCTCTCTCTCCCCGTCGCCCTCGCTCTCTCTCCCCGTCGCCCTCGCTCTCTCTCCCCGTCGCCCTCGCTCTCTCTCCCCGTCGCCCTCGCTCTCTCTCCCCGTCGCCCTCGCTCTCTCTCCCCGTCGCCCTCGCTCTCTCTCCCCGTCGCCCTCGCTCTCTCTCCCCGTCGCCCTCGCTCTCTCTCCCCGTCGCCCTCGCTCTCTCTCCCCGTCGCCCTCGCTCTCTCTCCCCGTCGCCCTCGCTCTCTCTCCCCGTCGCCCTCGCTCTCTCTCCCCGTCGCCCTCGCTCTCTCTCCCCGTCGCCCTCGCTCTCTCTCCCCGTCGCCCTCGCTCTCTCTCCCCGTCGCCCTCGCTCTCTCTCCCCGTCGCCCTCGCTCTCTCTCCCCGTCGCCCTCGCTCTCTCTCCCCGTCGCCCTCGCTCTCTCTCCCCGTCGCCCTCGCTCTCTCTCCCCGTCGCCCTCGCTCTCTCTCCCCGTCGCCCTCGCTCTCTCTCCCCGTCGCCCTCGCTCTCTCTCCCCGTCGCCCTCGCTCTCTCTCCCCGTCGCCCTCGCTCTCTCTCCCCGTCGCCCTCGCTCTCTCTCCCCGTCGCCCTCGCTCTCTCTCCCCGTCGCCCTCGCTCTCTCTCCCCGTCGCCCTCGCTCTCTCTCCCCGTCGCCCTCGCTCTCTCTCCCCGTCGCCCTCGCTCTCTCTCCCCGTCGCCCTCGCTCTCTCTCCCCGTCGCCCTCGCTCTCTCTCCCCGTCGCCCTCGCTCTCTCTCCCCGTCGCCCTCGCTCTCTCTCCCCGTCGCCCTCGCTCTCTCTCCCCGTCGCCCTCGCTCTCTCTCCCCGTCGCCCTCGCTCTCTCTCCCCGTCGCCCTCGCTCTCTCTCCGTCGCCCTCGCTCTCTCTCCGTCGCCCTCGCTCTCCCCGTCGCCCTCGCTCTCTCTCCCCGTCGCCCTCGCTCGCTCTCCCCGTCGCCCTCGCTCTCTCTCCCCGTCGCCCTCGCTCGCTCTCCCCGTCGCCCTCGCTCGCTCTCCCCGTCGCCCTCGCTCGCTCTCCCCGTCGCCCTCGCTCGCTCTCCCCGTCGCCCTCGCTCGCTCTCCCCGTCGCCCTCGCTCGCTCTCCCCGTCGCCCTCGCTCGCTCTCCCCGTCGCCCTCGCTCTCTCTCCCCGTCGCCCTCGCTCTCTCTCCCCGTCGCCCTCGCTCGCTCTCCCCGTCGCCCTCGCTCTCTCTCCCCGTCGCCCTCGCTCGCTCTCCCCGTCGCCCTCGCTCGCTCTCCCCGTCGCCCTCGCTCTCTCTCCCCGTCGCCCTCGCTCTCTCTCCCCGTCGCCCTCGCTCGCTCTCCCCGTCGCCCTCGCTCTCTCTCCCCGTCGCCCTCGCTCTCTCTCCCCGTCGCCCTCGCTCGCTCTCCCCGTCGCCCTCGCTCGCTCTCCCCGTCGCCCTCGCTCGCTCTCCCCGTCGCCCTCGCTCGCTCTCCCCGTCGCCCTCGCTCGCTCTCCCCGTCGCCCTCGCTCGCTCTCCCCGTCGCCCTCGCTCGCTCTCCCCGTCGCCCTCGCTCGCTCTCCCCGTCGCCCTCGCTCGCTCTCCCCGTCGCCCTCGCTCCATCCCTCTCTCTACCCCACTCTCGATCCCTCTCTCTCTCTACCCCACTCTCGATCCCTCTCTCTCTCTACCCCACTCTCGATCCCTCTCTCTCCACCCCACTCTCGATCCCTCTCTCTCTCCACCCCACTCTCGATCCCTCTCTCTCCACCCCACTCTCGATCCCTCTCTCCATCCCTCACTCTCCATCCTTCTCTCTCTCCCTCTCGATTCCTCTCTCTCTCTCTCTCTCCGTCTCTCTCTCCAACCCTCTATCCCTCTCCTTCTCTCTATCCGTCTCTGTCTTTCTCCGTCTCTCTCTCTCTCTCTCTGCCTGTCTCTCTCTCCGTCTCTCTGTGTCTCTCCACCCCTCTCTCTCCGTCACTATCTCTCTCCGTCTCGCTCTCTCCGTCACTATCTCTCTCCGTCTCGCTCTCTCCGTCTCGCTCTCTCCGTCTCGCTCTCTCCGTCTCGCTCTCTCCGTCTCGCTCTCTCTCCGTCTCGCTCTCTCCGTCACTATCTCTCTCCGTCTCGCTCTCTCCGTCTCGCTCTCTCCGTCTCGCTCTCTCCGTCTCGCTCTCTCCGTCTCGCTCTCTCCGTCTCGCTCTCTCCGTCTCGCTCTCTCCGTCTCGCTCTCTCCGTCTCGCTCTCTCCGTCTCGCTCTCTCCGTCTCGCTCTCTCCGTCTCGCTCTCTCCGTCTCGCTCTCTCCGTCTCGCTCTCTCCGTCTCGCTCTCTCCGTCTCGCTCTCTCCGTCTCGCTCTCTCCGTCTCGCTCTCTCCGTCTCGCTCTCTCCGTCTCGCTCTCTCCGTCTCGCTCTCTCCGTCTCGCTCTCTCCGTCTCGCTCTCTCCGTCTCGCTCTCTCCGTCTCTCTGTCCCTCTCTCTCTCTCCGTCTCTCTGTCCCTCTCTCTCTCTCTCCGTGTCTCTCACTCTCAGTCTCCCTCTCTCTCTCCATCTCTCTCTCTCTCTCTCTCCCCGTCTGTCTGTCTGTCTGTCTCTCTCTCTCTCCGTCTCTCTCTCTCTCCCTCTCCCTCTCTCTCTCCGTCTCTCTCTCTCTCCCTCTCTCTCTCCGTCTCTCCCTCTCTCTCTCCGTCTGTCTCTCTCTCCGTCTGTCTCTCTCTCCGTCTGTCTCTCTCTCCGTCTGTCTCTCTCTCCGTCTGTCTCTCTCTCCGTCTGTCTCTCTGTCCGTCTTTCTCTCTCTCCGTCTTTCTCTCTCTCCGTCTCTCTCTCTCTCCGTCTCTCTCTCTCTCCGTCTCTCTCTCTCTCCGTCTCTCTCTCTCTCTCCGTCTCTCTCTCTCTCTCCGTCTCTCTCTCTCTCTCCGTCTCTCTCTCTCTCTCCGTCTCTCTCTCTCTCTCCGTCTCTCTCTCTCTCTCCGTCTCTCTCTCTCTCTCCGTCTCTCTCTCTCTCTCCGTCTCTCTCTCTCTCTCCGTCTCTCTCTCTCTCTCCGTCTCTCTCTCTCTCTCCGTCTCTCTCTCTCTCTCCGTCTCTCTCTCTCTCTCCGTCTCTCTCTCTCTCTCCGTCTCTCTCTCTCTCCCTCTCCGTCTCTCTCTCTCTCCCTCTCCGTCTCTCTCTCTCTCCCTCTGTCTCTCTCTCTCTCTCCGTCTCTCCGTCTCTCTCCGTCCGTCTCTCCGTCTCTCTCTCCGTCTCTCTCTCTCTCTCCGTCTCTCTCTCTCTCTCCGTCTCTCTCTCTCCGTCTCTCTCTCTCTCTCTCACTCCCCCGTCTCCCACTCTCTCTCTCTCTCTCCCCGTCTCTCTATCCCTCTCACTCCGTCACTATCTCTCTCTGTCTCTCTCTCTCCGTCCCTCTCTCCCCGTCCCCCTCTCTCCCCGTCCCCCTCTCTCCCCGTCCCCCTCTCTCCCCGTCCCCCTCTCTCCCGTCCCCCTCTCTCCCCGTCCCCCTCTCTCCCCGTCCCCCTCTCTCCCCGTCCCCCTCTCTCCCCGTCCCCCTCCCTCCCCGTCCCCCTCCCTCCCCGTCCCCCTCCCTCCCCGTCCCCCTCCCTCCCCGTCCCCCTCCCTCCCCGTCCCCCTCCCTCCCCGTCCCCCTCCCTCCCCGTCCCCCTCCCTCCCGTCCCCCTCCCTCCCCGTCCCCCTCCCTCCCCGTCCCCCTCCCTCCCCGTCCCCCTCCCTCCCCGTCCCCCTCCCTCCCCGTCCCCCTCCCTCCCCGTCCCCCTCCCTCCCCGTCCCCCTCCCTCCCCGTCCCCCTCCCTCCCCGTCTCTTTATCCCTCTCACTCCATCGCTATCTCTCTCCACCTTTCTCTCTCCATCTCGCTCCCTCTCCCTGTCTATTATTTTCCCAATCTCTGTCACTCATTTACTTGCTCCCTCACTTCTACTTCCTCCCTGCCTTCCTCATTTTCCATTTTTTCCCTTAACTCCTACACCCTTCGCTATCTCTCTCTAACCTCCTCCAGCCCCTACACCCCTCCCTATCTCTGTAACCTCCTCCAGCCCCCTACACCCCCTCCCTATCTCTGTAACCTCCTCCAGCGCCTACAACCCTCCCTATCTCTGTAACCTCCTCCAGCCCCTGCACCCCTCCCTATCTCTGTAACTTCCTCCAGCCCCTACCCCTGTCCCTATCTCTGTAACCTCCTCCAGCCCCTACACCCCCTCCCTATCTGTGTAACCTCCTCCAGCCCCTACACCCCCTCCCTATCTCTGTAACCTCCTCCAGCCCCCTACACCCCCTCCCTATCTCTGTAACCTCCTCCAGCCCCTACACCCCCTCCCCATCTCTGTAACCCCCTCCAGCCCCTACACCCCCTCCCTATCTCTGTAACCTCCTCCAGCCCCCTAAACCCCTCCCTATCTCTGTAACCCCCTCCAGCCCCTACACCCCCTCCCTATCTCTGTAACCTCCTCCAGCCCCCTAAACCCCTCCCTATCTCTGTAACTTCCTCCAGCACCTACACCCCCTCCCTATCTCTGTAACCCCCTCCAGCCCCTCACCCCTCCCTATCTCTGTAACCTCCTCCAGCCTCCTACACCCCCTCCCTATCTCTGTAACCTCCTCCAGCCCCTGCACCCCTCCCTATCTCTGTAACCTCCTCCAGCCCCTACCCCTGTCCCTATCTCTGTAACCTCCTCCAGCCCCTACACCCCTCCCTATCTCTGTAACCTCCTCCAGCCCTGCACCCCTCCCTATCTCTGTAACCTCCTCCAGCCCCTACCCCTGTCCCTATCTCTGTAACCTCCTCCAGCCCCTACACCCCTCCCTATCTCTGTAACCTCCTCCAGCCCCTACACCCCTCCCTATCTCTGTAACCTCCTCCAGCCCCTAACACCCCCTCCCTATCTCTGTAACCTCCTCCAGCCCCTACCCCTGTCCCTATCTCTGTAACCTCCTCCAGCCCCTACACCCCCTCCCTATCTCTGTAACCTCCTCCAGCCCCTAACACCCCCTCCCTATCTCTGTAACCTCCTCCAGCCCCCTACACCCCCTCCCTATCTCTGTAACCTCCTCCAGCCCCTACACCCCCTCCCTGTCTCTGTAACCTCCTCCAGCCCCCTACACCCCCTCCCTATCTCTGTAACCTCCTCCAGCTGCAATCGCCTTCCTTTTGTTTGCCTGTTTAAGATGTGTACATTGGGAAGACTATGTGAACTAGTTACCCGATGGGAAATAGAGTTGGGGAATTTGGTGTGGAGTGTGAGCTTTTTCAGCCGGTGTAGATATTAGAGCTGGAATTCTTAATGTTGTGAAAGCACTCTGTACAAGACATTGGTAAGGCCACACTTGGAATACTGTGTACAGTTCTGGTCACCCTATTGTAGAAAGGATATTATTAAACTAGAAAGAGTGCAGAAAAGATTTACTAGGATGCTACCGGGACTTGATGGATTGAGTTATAAGGAGAGGCTGGGATAGACTGGGACTTTTTTCTCTGGAGCGTAGGAGGCTGAGGGGTGATCTTATAGAGGTCTATAAAATAATGAGGGGCACAGATCAGCTAGATAGTCGATATCTTTTCCCCAAAGGTAGGGGAGTCTAAAATTACAGGGCATAGGTTTAAGGTGAGAGGGGAGAGATACAAAAGGATCCAGACAGACAATTTTTTCACACAGAGGGTGGTGAGTGTCTGGAACGAGCTGCCAGAAGTAGTAGTAGAGGTGGGGACAATTTTATCTTTTAAAAAGCATTTAGACTGTTGCATTGTTCAGATGGGTATGGAGGGATATGGGCCAAATGCAGGCAATTGGAATTAGCTTAGGGGTTAGGAAAGGGGTGACATGGAGAAGTTGGGCTGAAGGACCAATTCCATGCTGTATCATCCTCTGTGATTGTATGACTGTAAGTTGCAGCTATATGAAACTTTGGTTAGGCCGCATTTGGAGCATTGTGTGCAGTTCTGGTCACCACGCTACCAGAAGGATGTAGGAGCTTCAGAGAGAGCGCGGAGAAGGTTCACCAGGATGTCCCCTGGTCTCTCGGCTGTGAGGAGAGGGTCGGATAAACTGGGATTGTTTTCGCTGGAGATCCGGAGGCTGAGGGGGAGACCTGATGAGAGGCAGAGACGGGATGGAGGGTCAGGGGCTTTTCCCCAGGGTGGAAGGGTCAGTTACCGGGGGGCACGGGTTCAAGGTGAGGGGGGGAGAGTTTAAGGGAGGTGTGAGGGGGGTGGTTTCACACAGAGAGTGGTGGGTGCCTGGAACGCGCTGTCAGAGGACGGGGGAAGCAGGAACATTAACAATATTTAAGAGGCAGCTGGATGGGTACATGAAAAGGGAGGGAATCGTGGGATACGGACCGAGTAAGGGTAGAAGGGTTTATTTAGTTTAATTAGGGCTTCATGATCGGTACAGGCTCGGAGGGGCCGAAGGGCCTGATCCTGTGCTGTCGTGTTCTTTGTTCTTTGCACTGTTGGAGGTGCCAGGGAATCCCTGAATGAGTTACATGGAATTGCAGCGTTCTCTGGAACCCAGTTTGGGATTCACTGGATTAGGGGAATACAGGAGAGAGTGAGATTCACTCAATGTAAGATGTTTCTCCACCTGCCTGAACACGATCTGATTTAATGAGGGGTCCCATTGCTAAGCAATGTTTACGAAAAGGTTGGGATGACCTCTCAGAGTAGGGTGTGGCTCTAACCACCCCTGCCATAGAGTCTTGCTGAGCTGTGTGTTATACGGGATCGTTGTGGCAACAGCTTGAGAGATTTACATCACCCCTCATGTTAAATTGGATCAGATAGGAATCCTCGTCTGTCACATCTCTGAATCAGACCATTCTGCCCATCCTATTGGTGCCAGCTCTTTGAACGTTCCATCCAGTTAATCCCACATGCCCCCTCTCCTTCCCTTCCCGTGTTTCTGTAACTGTGCCCTCTTCCAATATTTCTCCAGTTGTCCCCTTCGAGTCTCCAGATGCAATCTGCTTCCAGTGCCACAGTGGGTTAGCACCGTTGCCTCACAGCGTCAGGGTCCCATGTTCAATTCCTGGCTTGGGTCATCTGTGCGGAGTCTGCATGTTCTCCCCATGTCTGTGTGGGTTTCCTCCCACAGCCTAAAGTTTTGCAGGTTAGGTGGATTGGCCATGCTAAATTGCCCCTCAGTGTCCAAAGCTGTGCAGCTTAGGGGGATTGGCCATGCTAAATTGCCCCTCAGTGTACCAAAACAGGTGTACGAGCGTAGCAACTTGGGGATTTTCACAGTAACTTCATTACAGAGTTAATATAGAACATAGAACACTACAGCACAAACAGGCCCTTCGGCCCACAAGTTGCGCCGATCACATCAATACCTACCAATCTATAGACCTATCTATAACCCCCAATCCCATTAAATCCTCTTTACTCATCCAGAAGTCTTTTAAAAGACCCCAGCGAGTTCGCCTCCACCACCACTGACGGCAGCCGATTCCACTCACTCACCACCCTCTGAGTGAAAAACTTACCCCTAACATCACTTCTGTACTTGCTTCCCTGCACCTTAAATCTGTGTCCTCTCGTAGCGACCATTTCAACCCGGGGAAATAGCCTCTGAGAGTCCACCCTATCTATTCCTCTCAACATTTTATAAACCTCTATCAGGTCGCCTCTCAACCTTCGTCTCTCCAGGGAGAAGAGTCCCAGCTCCCTCAACCTATCTTCATAAGGCATGCCTCCCAATCCAGGCAACATCCTTGTAAATCTCCTCTGTACCCTTTCAATAGCTTCTACGTCTTTCCTATAGTGAGGCGACCAGAACTGCGCACAGTACTCCAAGTGAGGCCTGACAAGGGTCTTATAAAGTTGCAGCATTACCTCCCGACTCCTAAACTCAATCCCTCGATTAATGAAGGCCAGTACACCATACGCCTTCTTGACCACATCCTCCACCTGCGAGGCCGATTTAAGAGTCCTATGGACCCGGACCCCAAGATCCTTCTGCTCTTCAACACTGCTAAGACTCCTGCCCTTGATAGTGTACTCGTTCATCCCATTGGTCCTGTCAAAATGGACGACTACACATTTATCCGCGTTGAAGTCCATCTGCCACTTCTCCGCCCAGTCTTGCATCCTATTTATGTCCTGCTGCAACTTCTGACATCCTTCCAGGCCATCCACAACACCACCGACCTTCGTGTCATCGGCGAACTTACTAACCCATCCCTGCACTTCCTCATCTAGGTCATTTATGAAAATGACAAACAGCAAGGGTCCTAGAACAGATCCCTGGGGCACTCCACTGGTGACCGACCTCCATTCAGAAAAAGACCCATCCACAACCACTCTCTGCCTTCTTCAGGCAAGCCAGTTCTGGATCCACGAGGCCAAAGCCCCTTGGATCCCATGCCCTCTCACCTTCTCAAGAAGTCTTGCATGGGGGACCTTATCAAACGCCTTGCTGAAGTCCATGTACACCACGTCCACTGCTCTTCCTTTGTCAATGTGTTCAGTCACATTTTCGAAGAACTCAATTAGGCTCATAAGGCATGACCTGCCCTTGACAAAACCATGCTGACTATTTCTGATCATGCTAAACCTCTCCAAATGCTCATAAACATGCTAAACCTCTCCAAATGCTCATAAACATGCTAAACCTCTCCAAATGCTCATATAAGCCTACTTATGACATGAATAAATAAACTTTAAATTTTAAAACTTTCAGGCAGCACCTTCCAGATCACAACAACTCACTGCTGTGTAAACAAACAATTCTTCTCATCTCCCTGCTCCCGATTCTCTTCAATCTGTGTCCCTCTGCTCCAGATCACAACTCACTGCTGTGTAAACAAACAATTGTCCTCATCTCCTCCACCACCACCCCCACCCCGCCCCCGGATTCTCTTCAACCTGTCTCCCTCTGTTCCAGATCACAACAACTCACTGCTGTGTAAACAAACAATTCTCCTCATCTTCCCCATCTCGATTCTCTTCAATTTTTATCCTTCTGTTCCAGATCACAATAACTCACTGCTGTGTAAACAAACAATTGTCCTCATCTTCCCCCGCCCCACCGATTCTCTTCAATCTGTGTCCCTCTGCCCCAGATCACTGCTGCGTAAGCAAACAATTTTCCTCACCTCCCTTCCTTCCCGATTCTCTTCAATCTGTATCTCCCTGCTCCAGATCACAACTCACTGCTGTGTAAACAAACAATTCTTCTCACTTCCGCCTTCCCGATTCTCTTCAATCTGTGTCCCTCTGCTCCAGATCACAACAACTTACTGCTGTGTAAACAAACAATTCTCCTCATCTCCCCTTCCCAATTTTTTACAATTTGTCCCCCTCTGCTCCAGATCACAACAACTTACTGCTGTGTAAACAAACAATTCTCCTCAACTCCCCCTTCCTGATTCTCTTCAATCTGTGTTCCTCTGCTCCAGATCACAACAACTCACTGCTGTGTAAACAAACAATTCTCCTCAACTCCCCCCTTCCTGATTCTCTTCAATCTGTGTTCCTCTGCTCCAGATCACAACAACTTACTGCTGTGTAAACAAACAATTCTCCTCAACTCCCCGCTTCCCGATTCTCTTCAATCTGTGTCCCTCTGCTCCAGATTACAACTGACTGCTGTGGAAACAAACAATTCTCCTCATCTCCCCCCTCCTGATTTTTTTTCAATTTGTCCCCCTCTGCTCCAGATCGCAACAACTTACTGCTGTGTAAACAAACAATTCCCCTTATCTCCCAATACCGATTCTTATCAATCTGTGTCCCTCTGCTCCTGAAACCTCCCGCCAGTTTCTCCTCATTCTCTCGATTCAAAACACCTCCCTCATGATTCTGAACATCTCGATTCAATCTCTCTCCCAGCCTCCCTCTTCCAAGGAGAACAGTCCCAGATCTCCCACTCTCTCCTCGCTGACACCCTCAGAACCGCTCCCGTGAACCTTTCTCTCGCTCTATCAAACTCCTTCCCATCCTTCCGAAAGTGAGGCACCCAGAATTGAACACAAGGCTTCAGTTGAGGCTCCAGCAGTGTTTTATTACATTTATTAATAGTAAATCTTCCTCAATATGGTGCTGCAGTCCTCTGAAAAATGTACAAATGTACAAAGTTAAGTATTGTCCATGTATTCACCCAGGCTCTGTCTCCCTGCGCTGCAATAGAGCCCAGAATGTAACACTCAATGTATTGCCAACATTGCCCACTGCTGCATGGGCCCACAGCAGAGGTCAGAGGTTAAAGTTCAGGCATTGCAAAAGGTCACCTTCCGTCCATTTAAGGGCTGCACGGGTCGATAGGGATTGGAATCCCAGCTCAAAGTATTCACAAAGACTTTGTACTGCAAAAAAAACAAACACAGAGATGATTAATGCCGCTTTCCCACACTGTCAGAAGGTCAGTGCTGAGGGAGCGCCGCACTGTCAGAGGGTCAGTGCTGAGGGAGTGCCGCACTGTCAGAGGGTCAGTGCTGAGGGAGTGCCGCACTGTCAGAAGGTCAGTGCTGAGGGAGTGCCGCACTGTCAGAGGGTCAGTGCTGAGGGAGCGCCGCACTGTCAGAGGGTCAGTGCTGAGGGAGCGCCGCACTGTCAGAGGGTCAGTGCTGAGGGAGTGCCGCACTGTCCGAGGGTCAGTGCTGAGGGAGTGCCGCACTGTCCGAGGGTCAGTGCTGAGGGAGTGCCGCACTGTCAGAGGGTCAGTGCTGAGGGAGCGCCGCACTGTCAGAGGGTCAGTGCTGAGGGAGTGCCGCACTGTCAGAGGGTCAGTGCTGAGGGAGCGCCGCACTGTCAGAGGGTCAGTGCTGAGGGAGCGCCGCACTGTCAGAGGGTCAGTGCTGAGGGAGCGCCGCACTGTCAGAGGGTCAGTGCTGAGGGAGTGCTGCACTGTCAGAGGGTCAGTGCTGAGGGGGTGTCGCACTGTCAGAGGGTCAGTGCTGATGGAGTGCCGCACTGTCAGAGGGTCAGTGCTGAGGGAGTGCCGCACTGTCAGAGGGTCAGTGCTGAGGGAGTGCCGCACTGTCAGAGGGTCAGTGCTGAGGGAGCGCCGCACTGTCAGAGGGTCAGTGCTGATGGAGTGCTGAGTACTCCCTCACTGATCCTCCTACACAGTGGCGATGGCCTTGTGGTATTATCCCTGGATTATTAATCCAGAAACTCAGCTAATGTTCTGGGGGACCCGGGTTCGAATCCCACCACGGCAGACGGTGGAATTTGAATTCAATAAAAAATATCTGGGATTAAGAATCTACTGATGACCCATTGTGGGAAAAACCCATCTGGTTCCCTTTAGGGAAGGAAATCTGCCGTCCTTACCCCGGTCTGGCCTACATGGGACTCCAGAGACACAGCAACGTGGGTGACTCTCAACTACCCTCCAAGGGGCAACTGGGGATGGGCAATAAATACTGACCCAGCCAGTGACCCCCGTGTCCCAGGAATGAATAATCCTGCAATCATTAACATTGGCATAACCCCATCACATTCAATCTCCCTTCCTGCTCCGTGTCAGGAAGGCATCGCCAATGGAAATGTACCTGGGAGATACTCATTGACATTGGACGCTCAAGCACGGTCCAGATCACGTTCTCCGTACAGGGTGGAGTGGTGAGGGATCCTTTATATCGGTAAAAGGGAGTTAGTTTCCAGGGAATGATCTTATCCAGGTTCAAGGACAGAGTCCGTGCTTTACCTGGACAGAGAGACAGAAAGAGAAGAACGTTAGCTTGTGTGCAAATCATAGTATACGGGAAGAGGGTGGGATTGAGGGATACTGGGAGATGGAAGGAATGAGGGATACAAGGACAAGGTGGGATTGAGGTAGATGGGAGAGGGTGAGATTGAGGGATACTGGGAGAGGGAAGGAATGAGGGATACAAGGACAAGGTGAGATTGAGGTAGATGGGAGAGGGTGAGATTGAGGGATACTGGGAGAGGGCGGGATTGAGGGATACTGGGAGAGGGAAGGATTGAGGGAGACGGGAGAGGGCTGGATCGAGGGAGACGGGGAGAGGACTGGATCGAGGGAGACGGGGAGAGGGAGGGATCGAGGGAGACGGGGAGAGGGAGGGATCGAGGGAGACGGGGAGAGGGCGGGACCAAGGGAGACGGGGAGAGGGCGGGATTGAGGGAGACAGGGAGAGGATGGGATTGAGGGTGACGGGGAGAGGGAGGGATCGAGGGTGACGGGAGAGGGAGGGATCGAGGGAGACGGGGAGAGGATGGGTTTGAGGGAGACGGGGAGAGGGAGGGATCGAGGTAGACGGGGAGAGGACTGGATCGAGGGAGACAGGGAGAGGGAGGGATCGAGGGAGACGGGGAGAGGGCGGGATTGAGGGAGACGGGGAGAGGGCGGGATTGAGGGAGACGGGGAGAGGACTGGATCGAGGGAGACGGGGAGAGGGCGGGATCGAGGGAGACGGGGAGAGGGCGGGAACGAGGGAGACGGGGAGAGGGAGGGACCGAGGGAGACGGGGAGAGGGCGGGATCGAGGGAGACGGGGAGAGGGCGGGATCGAGGGAGACGGGGAGAGGGAGGGATCGAGGGAGACGGGGAGAGGGAGGGATCGAGGGAGACGGGGAGAGGGAGGGACCGAGGGAGACGGGGAGAGGGAGGGATCGAGGGAGACGGGGAGAGGGCGGGATCGAGGGAGACGGGGAGAGGGCGGGATCGAGGGAGACGGGGAGAGGGCGGGACCGAGGGAGACGGGGAGAGGGCGGGACCGAGGGAGACGGGGAGAGGGCGGGATTGAGGGAGACGGGGAGAGGGAGGGATCGAGGGAGACGGGGAGAGGGAGGGATCGAGGGAGACGGGGAGAGGGCGGGATCGAGGGAGACGGGGAGAGGGCGGGATCGAGGGAGACGGGGAGAGGGAGGGATCGAGGGAGACGGGGAGAGGGAGGGATCGAGGGAGACGGGGAGAGGGCGGGACCGAGGGAGACGGGGAGAGGGCGGGACCGAGGGAGACGGGGAGAGGGCGGGATCGAGGGAGACGGGGAGAGGGCGGGACCGAGGGAGACGGGGAGAGGGCGGGATTGAGGGAGACGGGGAGAGGGCGGGACCGAGGGAGACGGGGAGAGGGCGGGATTGAGGGAGACGGGGAGAGGGAGGGATCGAGGGAGACGGGGAGAGGGAGGGATCGAGGGAGACGGGGAGAGGGCGGGATCGAGGGAGACGGGGAGAGGGCGGGACCGAGGGAGACGGGGAGAGGGAGGGATCGAGGGAGACGGGGAGAGGGCGGGATCGAGGGAGACGGGGAGAGGGAGGGACCGAGGGAGACGGGGAGAGGGCGGGACCGAGGGAGACGGGGAGAGGGAGGGACCGAGGGAGACGGGGAGAGGGCGGGATTGAGGGAGACGGGGAGAGGGAGGGACCGAGGGAGACGGGGAGAGGATGGGATTGAGGGTGACGGGGAGAGGGCGGGATCGAGGGAGACGGGGAGAGGATGGGATCGAGGGAGACGGGGAGAGGGAGGGATCGAGGGAGACGGGGAGAGGGCGGGACCGAGGGAGACGGGGAGAGGGCGGGATCGAGGGAGACGGGGAGAGGGAGGGATCGAGGGAGACGGGGAGAGGGAGGGATCGAGGGAGACGGGGAGAGGGTGGGATCGAGGGAGACGGGGAGAGGGAGGGACCGAGGGAGACGGGGAGAGGGCGGGACCGAGGGAGACGGGGAGAGGGCGGGACCGAGGGAGACGGGGAGAGGGAGGGACCGAGGGAGACGGGGAGAGGATGGGATTGAGGGTGACGGGGAGAGGGCGGGATTGAGGGAGACGGGGAGAGGATGGGATCGAGGGAGACGGGGAGAGGATGGGATCGAGGGAGACGGGGAGAGGGCGGGATTGAGGTGAAGAGCGGAATGTTTTCTATTTGATTTACTTTCTCCTCCATTCCATAGATTCCAGTCTGATATTTTCACCTTACCCTTATAGCCCACATGGGGAAGCATCTTCACAATCGGCTCAAGGGCAGTGTTGACTCTGGATGTGACCTGTCAGAGGATACACACGAGAGGAATGTGATACTTTACATCTTTCAACCTTCACTGTTTAAAGGATGAGTCTCTCCGTCAGGGACTCTGTTTAAAGGGGGAGTCTCTCCGTCAGGGACTCTGTTTAAAGAGGGAGTCTCTCCGTCAGGGACTCTGTTTAAAGGGGGAGTCTCTCTGTCAGGGACTCTGTTTAAAGGGGGAGTCTCTCCGTCAGGGACTCTGGTTAAAGGGGGAGTCTCTCCGTCAGGGACTCTGTTTAAAGAGGGAGTCTCTCCGTCAGGGACTCTGTATAAAGAGGGAGTCTCTCCGTCAGGGACTCTGGTTAAAGAGGGAGTCTCTCAGTCAGGGACTCTGTTTAAAGAGGGAGTCACTCCGTCAG
>NW_027650409.1:40000-88652 GCF_965287045.1 Carcharhinus amblyrhynchos
ACCCCCACCTCCCCCCCCACCCAACCCCATCACCATCCCAGACCCACCTCCCACAACCAACTTTAGCCTAACTTTTGTTCCACCCGGTTCTTACAGAGAAGACTACAGCGCAGGATCAGGCCCTTCGGCCCCTCCAAGCCTGCATCGGCCTGTCTAGACTAAAACCATATGCACTTACAGAGTCCTTATCCTTCCATTTCCCTCTTATTCATGTGTGTGCAGTTTTGGGCGCCGCACCTGCGCAAGGATATTTTGGCCTTGGAGGGAGTGCAGAGGAGGTTTACTAGGCTGATACCGGAGTTGAGGGGGTTGAGCTATGAGGAGAGGCTGAATAAACTAGGCTTGTACTCGTTAGAGTTTAGAAGAATGAGGGGAGATCTCATTGAGACGTATAAGATGATGAATGGGATGGATAGGATAGAGGTGGAAAGACTCTTCCCGCTCAAAAAAGACAGTAGGACTAGGGGGCACAGCCTCAAGATAAAGGGGGGGCGGTTCAGAACGGAGTTGAGGAGGAACTTCTTCACTCAAAGGGTGGTGAATCTCTGGAATTCTCTGCCCGTTGAAGTGGTGGAGGCTGCCTCGCTAAATATTTTTAAGACGCGGGTTGATGGGTTTTTGATAAGAGAGGGGATTAAGGGTTATGGGGAGAGGGCGGGAAAGTGGAACTGAGCCACGACAGATCAGCCATGATCTTATTGAATGGCGGGGCAGGCTCGAAGGGCCAGATGGCCTACTTCTGCTCCTATTTCTTATGTTCTTATGTCTCGCTGCCCCTTAAATGTCACTCTCGTATCCGCTCCCACCACCTCCCCAGGCAGTGCGTTCCAGACATCCATCACCCTCTGTGTAAAAAATCTGCCCCGTACATCTCCTTTAAACCTTGCCCCTCGCACCTTAAACCTGTGCCCCCCCCAGTAACTGACTCTTCCACCCTGGGGAAAAGCTTCTGACTATCCACTCTGTCCCTCATAATCTTGTAGACTCCTATCAGGTCTCCCCTCAACCTCTGTCGCTCCAGTGAGAACAAACCAAGTTTCTCCAACCTCTCCTCATAGCTAATGCCCTCCATAACAAGCAACATCCTGGTAAATCTTTTCTGTACCCTCTCCAAAGCCTCCACATCCTTCTGGTAGTGTGGGTGACCCAGAATTGAACACTATATTCCAAGTGCAGCCTCACTAAGGTTCTATAAAGCTGCAACATGACTTGCCAATTTTTAAACTCAGTGCCCCGGCCGATGAAGGTAAGCATGCCGTATGCCTTCTTGGCTACCTTCTCCACCTGCATTGCCATTTTCAGTAACCTGTGTACCTGTACACCCAGATCCCTCTGCCTATCAATACTGCTAAGGGTTCTGCCATTTACTGTATATTTCCGATCTGTATCAGACCTTCCAAAATGCATTTTGAGAAGGAACTTCTTCACTCAAAGGGTGGTGAATCTCTGGAATTCTCTGCCCGTTGAGGTGGTGGAGGCTGCCTCGCTAAATATTTTTAAGACGTGGGTTGATGGGTTTTTGATAAGAGAGGGGATTAAGGGTTATGGGGAGAGGGCGGGAATGTGGAACTGAACCACGACAGATCAGCCATGATCTTATTGAATGGCGGGGCAGGCTCGAGGGGCTAGATGGCCTACTCCTGCTCCTATTTCTTATGTTCTTATTACCTCACATTTGTCTGGATTAAACTCCATCTGCCATCTCTTTATCCAAGTCTCCAACTGATCTATATCCTGCTGTATCCTCTGATGGTCCTCATCACTATCCACAAATCCACCATCCTTTGTGTCATCAGCAAATTTACTAATCAATCCAGTTACATCTTCCTCCAAATCATTTATCTATATTACAAACAGCAAAGGCCCCAGCACTGATCCCTGAGGAACACCACTTGTCACAGCCCTCCATTCAGAAACTGCTACCCTCTGTCTTCTTTGACCGAGCCAGTTTTGTATCCACCTTGCCAGCTCATCTCTGATCCCATGTGACTTTTCCTTCTGCACCAGTCTGCCGTGAAGGATCTCACTGAAAGTAAGGTCCAAGGCCTGACTGAAGGCCATGTAGACAACATCAACTGCCCTATTCACTTCCTCGAAAAGCTCGATCAAGTTAGTGAAACCATTCATGAAACATTTCATGATTCAGACTCCACTGCGCTATGGGCAGTGAGTTCCACAAATTCACCACCCTCTGCGAGAAGTAGCTCCTCCTCATCTTCGTTTTAAATCTACCCCCTCTCAACCTATACCCTGTAACCTCTTGTTCAAAAATGTCCCACAAGGGAAAACATTCAGTCTATGTAAGAACATAAGAACATAAGAAATAGGAGCAGGAGTAGGCCATCTAGCCCTTCGAGCCTGCCCCGCCATTCAATAAGATCATGGCTGATCTGTTGTGGCTCAGTTCCACTTTCCCGCCCTCTCCCCATAACCCTTAATCCCCTCTCTTATCAAGAACCCATCAACCCGCGTCTTAAAAATATTTAGCGAGGCAGCCTCCACCACTTCAACGGGCAGAGAATTCCAGAGATTCACCACCCTTTGAGTGAAGAAGTTCCTCCTCAACTCCGTTCTAAACCGCCTCCCCTTTATCTTGAGGCTGTGCCCCCTAGTCCTACTGTCTTTTTTGAGCCTACTCAATCAATCCCTTTTAAAATTTTATATATCTCAATCAGATCCCCTCTCATTCTTCTAAACACCAGTGAATACAAGCCCCAAACTGTTTAATCTCTCCTCACATATCAACCCATTTTAGTAGGAGGAATGGAGACACAGACTATTTTCTAAATGGGGAAAGGCTTAGGAAATCAGAAACACAGAGGGACTTGGGAATCCTTGTTCAAGATTCTCTTCAGGTTAACGTGCTGGTTCAGTCGGCAGTTAGGAAGGTAAATACAATGTTAGCATTCATGTGGAGAGGGCTAGAATACAAGAGCAGGGATGGACTTCTGAGGCTGTATAAGGCTCTGGTCAGACCCCATTTGGAATATTGTGAGCAGTTTTGGGCCCCGTATCTAAGGAAGGATGTGCTGGTCTTGGAAAGGATCCAGAGGAGGTTCACAAGAATGATCCCTGGAATGAAGAGCTTGTCGTATGAGGAACGGGTTGAGGATTCTGGGTCTGTACTCGATGGAGTTTAGAAGGATGAGGGGGGGATGTTATTGAAACTTACAGGATACTGCGAGGCCTTGGGTAGAGTGGACGGGGAGAGGGTGTCTCCACTAGTAGGAAAAACTAGAACCAGAGGGAACAACCTCAGGGTAAAGGGACGATCCTTTAAAACAGAGATGAGGAGGAATTCCTTCAGCCAGAGAGTGGGGAATGTGTGGAACTCTTTGCCGCAGAGGAGGCCGGGTCACTGAGTGTCTTTAAGACAGAGATAGATCGGTTCCTGATTAATAAGGGGATCAGGGGTTATGGGGAAAAGGCAGGAGAATGGGGGATGAGACAAATATCAGCCATGATTGAATGGGGGAGCAGACACGATGGGCCGAGTGGCCTCCTATCTCTTATAGTCTAACTCTTTTATCCCTGGAATCAATCTGGTGAACCTTTTCTGAACTGCCTCCAATGCCTTCTTCAAATAAAGGAGACTAAAACTGGTCCCACCAACACCCGATACAAATAAAGTCTACTAGTGTCACAAGTAGGCTGACATTAACACTGTAATGAAGTTACTGTGAAAATCCCCTAGTTGTCACACTCTGGTGCCTGTTCAGGTACACTGACGGAGAATTTAGCACGGCCAATGCACCCTAACCAGCACATCTTTCAGACTGTGCACCCGGAGGAAACCCACGCAGACATGGGGACAATGTGCAGAGTCCACACAGACAGTGACCCAAGTTGGGAATCGAACCCGCGTCCCTGGCACTGTGAGGCAGCAGTGCGAACCACTGTGCCACCGTGCCGCCCCAACACATCTCTACTTTTGTACTTCAGTCCCTTTTCAATAAATGCCAACATCCCATTTGCCTTTTTTAATTACAGGCTGTAGCTGCGTACCGACTTTCTGTGAGTCATGAACACAGACACCCAGATCACTCTGCCTGGACACATTTTGAATCTGCTTCTCATTTAGGTAATAATTGATGATCTATCTTTTCTGCCAAGTTGAATAACCGCATGCTTATCCGCATTAAACTCCATTCTCCCAGACTGTGTGTTTGGGCCAGCGGGCTGACAAATGGCAGATAGTTTTATCTCGATAAATGCCAGGTGATGCGCTTTGGTAGATCAAACCAGGGCAGGACTTACTCAGTTAATGGTAGGTCGCTGGGGAGGGAAACAGAACAAAGATCTAGGGGTACAGGATCATAGCTCCTTGAAAGTGGAGTCACAGGTGGACAGAGTGGTGAAGAAGGCAGTCGGCATGCTTGGTTTCATCGGTCAGAACACTGAATACAGGAGTTGGGACGTCTTGTTGAAGTTGTACAAGACATTGGTAAGGCCACACTTGGAATACTGTGTACAGTTCTGGTCACCCTATTATAGAAAGGATATTATTAAACTAGAAAGAGTGCAGAAAAGATTTACTAGGATGTTACCGGGACTTGATGGATTGAGTTATAAGGGGAGGCTGGATAGACTGGGAGTTTTTTTTTCTCTGGAGTGTAGGAGGCTGAGGGGTGATCTTATAGAGGTCTATAAAATAATGAGGGGCACAGATCAGCTAGATAGTCAGTATCTTTTCCCAAAGATAGGGGAGTCTAAAACTAGAGGGCATAGGTTTAAGGTGAGAGGGGAGAGATGCAAAAGGGTCCAGAGGGGCAATGTTTCACACAGTGTGTCTGGGACAAGCTGCCAGAGGTAATAGTAGAGGCGGGTGCAATTTTGTCTTTTAAAAAACATTTAGACAGTTACATGGGTACGATGGGTATAGAGGGATATGGGCCAAATGCGGCCAATTGGGATTAGTTTAGGGGTTAAAAAAAGGAGGCGACGTGGACAAGTTGGGCCGAAGGGCCTGTTTCCATGCTGTAAACCTCTGTGACTCTAAGACTCTGTCTATCCACCTGCAATAGACCCCCACACTTATCCATTAACCACCATCTACTAGATTTCAGAACATACTCCTCGCCTATCAATATCCATCTGGAGAATCTTTTTGTCCAGTCCAAAGATGTGTGGGTTAGGTTGATTGGCCCTGCTAAGAAATTGCCCCTTAGTGTCCAGGGATGCGTAGGTTAGAGGGATTAGTGGGTAAAATATGTAGGGATATGGGGGTAGGGCACGGTGGGGTGGTTGTGTTTGGTGCAGACTCGATGGGCCGAAGGGCCTCTTTCTGCACTGACGGGTTCTATGAAATCCATTTCACTGCCTGCTTTCTCACTGATTTTAATATCCTCCATGGACTTTGTTATGTTACACCCTGTCCCTCAACAGCACAGGAACAGGCCCTTCGGCCCACCAAGTTGCTGCTGTACAACACGTCGACCTCCCACTGCATCCCTGACTCCTCACCGCCCCCCCATCCACACTCGCGCTCCCACACCTCCCCGCTAAGCCACTCAGCCACCGATTGGAAATCTCGACCTCCAGACTGGTCAACAGGCTCGGCTGTGGGATCGAACCATGCACCAGTGCTGTAAACTGTACCCCAGGCTAGCTCGAGACAACCAATCAGCTTGGAGAGGGGTGGCTGGATTGGAGGAGCTTACCATTCAATGATGGACAGACTGAAGCCAGGAGGAGAAAGAGACCGTGTAACAATTCCTTCATCCTGCAGGAAAACACACACAGTGAGAAATGTCTCTGTAACCTCCTCCAGCCCCTACACCCCCTCCCTATCTCTGTAACCTCCTCCAGCCCCTACACCCCCTCCCTATCTCTGTAACCTCCTCCAGCCCCTACACCCCTCCCTATCTCTGTAACCTCCTCCAGCCCCTACACCCTTCCCTATCTCTGTAACCTCCTCCAGCCCCTACACCTCTCCCTATCTCTGTAACCTCCTCCAGCCCCTACACCCCCTCCCTATCTCTGTAACCTCCTCCAACCCCTACACCCCTCCCTATCTCTGTAACCTCCTCCAACCCCTACACCCCTCCTATCTCTGTAACCTCCTCCAGCCCCTACACCCCTCCCTATCTCTGTAACCTCCTCCAGCCCCTACACCCCCTCCCTATCTCTGTAACCTCCTCCAGCCCCCACACCCCCTCCCTATCTCTGTAATCTCCTCCAGAGCGTACACCCCTCCCTACCTCTCTAATCTCCTGCAGCTCCTACACTCCTCCCTATCCCTGTAGCCTTCTCAACCCCTTCACCCCTCCGTATCTCTGTAACCTCCAGTCCTTACACCCCTTCCTATCTCTGTAATCTCCTCCAGACCCTACACCCCCTCCCTATCTCTGTAACCTCCTCCAACACCTATCCCTCTCCCTATCTCTGTAACCTTCTTTAACCCACTGGACCCAAACCCCTTCCCATTCACTCGACAGTGCGGCGCTCCCTCAGCACTGACCCTCTGACAGTGCGGCACTCCCTCAGCACTGACCCTCTGACAGTGCGGCGCTCCCTCAGCACTGACCCTCTGACAGTGCGGCACTCCCTCAGCACTGACCCTCTGACAGTGCGGCGCTCCCTCAGCACTGACCCTCTGACAGTGCGGCACTCCCTCAGCACTGACCCTCTGACAGTGCGGCGCTCCCTCAGCACTGACCCTCTGACAGTGCGGCGCTCCCTCAGCACTGACCCTCTGACAGTGCGGCACTCCCTCAGCACTGACCCTCTGACAGTGCGGCGCTCCCTCGGCACTGACCCTGTGACAGTGCGGCACTCCCTTTGTGATGGGTTTTTCACGAGGGATCTCTTACTGGAAGTGTTGAACTTTACGGTGATTTTGAGCAACAGAAAAGAATTGTTCCTTTCCCACCCTGCTTCATTCTAATGTCTCATCCTTCCACCATCTAGAACACACTCCCTCCACCCCCGACACACAGTGACAGCCGTGTGTACCATCTACAAGATGCCCCACAGCGACTCACCAAGGCTCCTTAGGCAGCACCTTCCAAACCCACCACCTCTACCATCTAGAAGGACAAGGGCAGCAGATACCTGGGAACACCCCCCACCTGGAGGTTCCCCTCCGAGTCACTCACTATCCCGACTTGGAAATATATCGGCCGTTCCTTCACTGTCACTGGGTCAAAATCCTGGAACTCCCTCCCTAACAGCACTGTGGGTGTACCTACACCACACGGGGACTGACTGATGTCCAATAACAATCCCAGAACTCCCTCCCTAACAGCACTGTGGGTGGACCTACACCACACGGGGACTGACTGATGTCCAATAACAATCCTGGAACTCCCTCCCTAACAGCACTGTGGGTGTACCTACACCACACGGGGACTGACTGATGTCCAATAACAATCCTGGAACTCCCTCCCTAACAGCACTGTGGGTGTACCTACCCCACACGGGGACTGACTGATGTCCAATAACAATCCTGGAACTCCCTCCCTAACAGCACTGTGGGTGGACCTACACCACACGGGGACTGACTGATGTCCAATAACAATCATGGAACTCCCTCCCTAACAGCACTGTGGGTGGAGCTACACCACACGGGGACTGACTGATGTCCAATAACAACCCTGGAACTCCCTAACAGCACTGTGGGTGGACCTACACCACACGGGGACCGACTGATGTCCAATAACAATCCTGGAACTCCCTCCCTAACAGCACTGTGGGTGTACCTACACCACACGGGGACTGACTGATGTCCAATAACAATCCCGGAACTCCCTCCCTAACAGCACTGTGGGTGTACCTACACCACACGGGGACTGACTGACGTCCAATAACAATCCTGGAACTCCCTCCCTAACAGCACTGTGGGTGTACCTATGCATTTCCAGATGTATCCCAGCTTGGTCTGGGCTCCTGCTCTGCCCAAGACCGCAAGGAACTACAAAAGGGTGGTGAATGTAGCCCCCAATCCCATCACACAAACCAGCCTCCCATCCATTGACTCTGTCTACACTTCCCGCTGCCTCGGGGAAAAGCAGCCGGCATAATCAAGGACCCCACACACCCCGGACATTCTCTCTTCCACCTTCTTCCATCAGGGAAAAGATACAAAAGTCTGAGGTCCCGTACCGACCGACTCAAGAACAGCTTCTTCCCTGCTGCTGTCAGACTTTTGAATGGATCTGCCTTATTAAGCTGATCTTTCTCTACACCCTCGCTGTGACTGTAACACTACATCCTTGTCTATGAACGGTATGCTTTGTCTGTATAACACGCAGTAAACAATACTTTTCACTGTATCCCAATACATGTGACAATAATAAATAAAAATCCTTTTTGTTCTCCCCTCTGTACTCTATGAACAGTATGCTTTGCCTGTATAGCGCGCAAGAAACAATACCTTTCACTGTATTTGATTTGATTTATTATTGTCACATGTACTTGGACACAGTGAAAAGTATTGTTTTCTGAGCGCTGTACAGACAAAGCATACCGTTCATAGAGAAGGAAGTGAGACAGGGCAGAATGTCGTATCCCCATACACGCGACAATAATAAATCAGATCCTCAGCAGGTAGGAGACGGCAGTTTCCCACCACGCTCTCGAGGGGCAGTGGAGATGGTGAGCACTGTAACCACCGACACCCAGCTCCCAGGAACGAGGTAACGCCACCAGTGGAACTCCTTGTTCAGCTCATCTCTTGCCCACTTCCATCGAACGCGCCCTCTGCTTGGCATGCCCAATTCTGGGTGCCCACCGCTCTCCTCCCGAGCTGCCTCTGTCCCTGGCTCACCTTTGGAGCTGCTGTCTGTCCAGTGGATTTGCCCCCTGTCACCTCCTCCAGGCACAGATAACTGACTCTCCACTCAATGCCTTCCGTCAATTTGTCTGCTTTTTGATTGCCTGGAGGGGAGGTGTGTGCGACACCACACATGCACAATATAAACACACACGCCCCTTGTCAACACTCTTCCCCGCCTCCCTCCCTCCACCTCTCCCTCTGGCAACATGACTCCTCGAGTGATTACAGCTTTCTCCAGCCCGCAAAACACATCATCCAGCTTCTCATTAAGACCTCGAGCCACCCACATGCTCCTGCGTTGTGGTTTGCCACACTCCTCAGCCTGCCCATTAACTCCTGGCGTGGTTCCGGGCAGGGAGGGAGGGAGCCTTGGCACCGAGGGAGGTGACACAACATGCCCAGACGCCTCAGGCGTGCGGAGGTCAACTACACGCCCTCAAGGACCAGGAAAGGCCCTCGAGGAACTAAGCGATGTCAATCCACTGCCCATCTAGAACAAGTGCCATGCCCCTCAATGAAGGGTCGTGCCAAGCACTATTGGCACATCTCCAAATCTGTGCCCACAGTCTACATTGGACAGAACATTGAATACAGGAGTTGGGACGTCTTGTTGAAGTTGTACAAGACATTGGTAAGGCCACACTTGGAATACTGTGTACAGTTCTGGTCACCCTATTATAGAAAGGATATTATTAAACTAGAAAGAGTGCAGAAAAGATTTACTAGGATGCTACCGGGACTTGATGGATTGAGTTATAAGGAGAGGCTAGATAGACTGGGAGTTTTTCTTTCTCTGGAGCGTAGGAGGCTGAGGGGTGATCTTATAGAGGTCTATAAAATAATGAGGGGCACAGATCAGCTAGATAGTCAATATCTTTTCCCCAAAGGTAGGGGAGTCTAAAACTAGAGGGCAGAGGTTTAAGGTGAGAGGGGAGAGATACAAAAGGGTCCAGAGGGGCAATTTTTTCACACAGAGGGTGGTGAGTGTCTGGAACAAGCTGCCAGAGGCGGTAGTAGAGATGGGTACAAATTTATCTTTTAAAAAGCATTTAGACAGTTACATGGGTATGATGGGTATAGAGGGATATGGGCCAAACGCGGGCAATTGGGATTAGCTTAGGGCTTAAAGAAAAGGGGTGGCATGGACAAGTTGGGCAGAAGGGCCTGTTTTCATTGCTGTAAACCTCTGTGACCTCTTCCCTGGGCAAGACAGAGCCAACTTCAGGGCACCTCAGTAGGCAGTTGCACCAAGTTTGAGAATCTCACTGGAGCGACGGAGGTTGAGGGGAGGCCTGGTAGAAGTTTACAAGATTATGAGTGGCACGGACAGAGTGGATAGTCAGAAGCTCTTTCCTAGGGTAGAAAAATCAAGTACTGGGAGGACACAGGTTTAAGGTGTGTGGGGAAAAGTTTAGAGGACACATGTGAGTCAGGTTTTTTACACAGAGGGTGGTGAGTGTCTGGAATGCACTGCCTGATGAAGGCGGAATACACCACATCCTTTAAAAAATACCTGAATGAGTACTTGGCACATCATCACTTTCAGCGCACCCCATCAGTACTGACCCTCTGACAGTGCGGCACTCCCTCAGCACTGACCCTCTGACAGTGCGGCACTCCCTCAGCACTGACCCTCTGACAGTGCGGCACTCCCTCAGCACTGACCCTCTGACAGTGCGGCGCTCCCTCAGCGCTGACCCTCTGACAGTGCGGCACTCCCTCAGCACTGACCCTCTGACAGTGCGGCGCTCCCTCAGCACTGACCCTCTGACAGTGCGGCGCTCCCTCAGCACTGACCCTCTGACAGTGCGGCGCTCCCTCAGCACTGACCCTCTGACAGTGCGGCGCTCCCTCAGCACTGACCCTCTGACAGTGCGGCGCTCCCTCAGCACTGACCCTCTGACAGTGCGGCACTCCCTCAGCACTGACCCTCTGACAGTGCGGCACTCCCTCAGCACTGACCCTCTGACAGTGCGGCGCTCCCTCAGCACTGACCCTCTGACAGTGCGGCACTCCGTCAGCACTGACTCTCCCACAATCTATTACGATTCGAAATGACCTTCCTAACTCTGTCTCTCTCTCTGTCTCTTTCTCTCTTTCTGTCTATTCATGCCTCTGTCTGTTTCTCAGTCTCTCTCTTTCTGTCTCTCTCTGTCTGTCTCTCTCTGTCTATTTTTCTCTCTCTCTCTTTCTCTCTCTCTCTCTCTGTCTATTTCTCTCTCTCTCTGTTTTTCTCTCTCTCTGTCTCTGTCTCTCTCGCTGTCTCTCTCGCGCCCTCTCACTCCTCCCTGTTGATACTCCATGTAACTTTTCTCTTTATTCAGATTTTTAGTGCTGTGATCTGTCTGGAGAGCTTACTGCATAATGTCTCTGAATTCTCTGGCTATGAGGCGTATTTGGATGGATTAAAGCTTCTTTACTCCTGGGCATTCTGTAGTTGTGTTACAACTCCTCAGCTGAGGTTTTGGCGTGTTCTCCTGCACTCTTGTTAACCTCAGGGTGGTAAACAGGAAAGGTGAAATGTAAACGGCATCTTGGGCTGAGTATTTTTAACATCCCCCTCCCACATCTCTCATTTCCTCTAATTTGCACCTCAGGGCGAAACAGATTCAGGACATTTCCTGTTTTTGATTCCTCTCCAAACTATTTCTGTCCCATCCTGGAGTCATCCGCTGAGAGTGACGGGGACTGAGAGAGACAGAGAGAGAAAGACACGGGGGGCGAGGAACAGAGACAGACAGAGACAGAGAGACAGAGAGAGAAAGACATGGGGGGCGGGGAACAGAGAGAGAGAGAGACAGAGAGAGAGAAAGACACAGGGGGCGGGGAACAGAGAGAGAGAGACAGAGAGAGAGAGAAAGACACGGGGGGCGAGGAACAGAGAGAGACAGAGACAGAGAGACAGAGAGAGAAAGACATGGGGGGCGGGGAACAGAGAGAGAGAGAGACAGAGAGAGAGAAAGACACAGGGGGCGGGGAACAGAGAGAGAGAGACAGAGAGAGAGAGAAAGACACGGGGGGCGAGGAACAGAGAGAGAGAGAAAGACATGGGGGGGCGGGAAACAGAGAGAGAGAGAGGGACAGAGAGAGAGAGAAAGACACGGGGGGTGAGGAACAGAGAGAGAGCGAAAGACATGGGGGGGCGGGAAACAGAGAGAGAGAGAGGGACATAGAGAAAGATAGAGAGAGAGGGAGAGAGAGAGACAGGGGCGGCGGGGGAAACAGAGAGAGACAGAGAGGGACATAGAGAAAGATAGAGAGAGAGGGAGGGAGAGAGAGAGAAAGACAGGGGCGGAGTGGGGGGGAACAGAGAGGGACAGAGAGAGGGGGGAGGGACAGAGACGGAGATAGAGAGACAGAGAGAAAAACAGAGGGGGGGAGATAGAGAGAGAGACAGAGATAGACAGAGACAGAGCAAGGGCGAGAGACAGAGATAGAGAGAAATGGAGAAAGGGACAGATAAAGAGAGAGACAGAGAGCGAGAGTCGGAGAGAGAGACAGAGGGAAAGAGACAGAGGGAGAGAAAAACAGAGCAGAGAGAGAGACAGAAGGAGAGGGAGAGAGAAGGAGACAAAGAGAGGGAGAGAGACAGAGTGAGAGGGAGTTGGCACAGTTTCCCCACAGTGACTGCTGCCACACTGTGTTGAACCCAGTTGGTTCCAGTTGCCAGGCCTGGGCCTGTTCAGGATTGTAGCCAGTGGTCAGTGTCTGGTGTCCAAATCGGTCAATACTGTGTCCAAACAGCAGCTGGTCAGCTGGTGCTGGCTGAACAGGCCAGTCTGCTGCTCAGCAAGCTTATAGAGGGGGAGTTTCTCCCACTAGGAACGAAGGATTACCTGCTGCCTCTAATGATGCTGTGTGTGATTGTCAGTAACTGAGAAAGATATTAACTGTGCCTGGAAACGTCAGACTATTGTCCTGAAAAACACAACTCAGTACAACTTTAAATAGCGGCACAGTGGGTTAGCACTGCTGCCTCACAGCGCCAGGGGCCTGGGTTTGATTCCCAGGTTTGGTCACTGTCTGTGTGGAGTCTGCACATTCTCCCTGTGTCTGCATGGGTTTCCTCCGGGTGCTCCGATTTCCTCCCACATTCCAAAGATGTGCAGGTTAGGTGGATTGACCATGCTAAATTGTCCCTTAGTGTCCAAAGATGTATAGGTTAGGTGGATTGGCCATGCTAAATTGCCCTTAGTGTCCAAAGGTGTGTAGGTTAGGTGGATTGGCCATGCTAAATTGCCCTTAGTGTCCAAAGATGTGTAGGTTAGGTGGATTGGCCATGCTAAATTGCCCCTTAGTGTCCAAAGATGTGTAGGTTAGGTGGATTGGCCATGCTAAATTGCCCCTTAGTGTCCAAAGATGTGTAGGTTAGGTGGATTGGCCATGCTAAATTGCCCTTAGTGTCCAAAGATGTGTAGGTTAGGTGGATTGGCCATGCTAAATTGTCCCTTAGTGTCCAAAGATGTGCAGGTTAGGGTGGATTGGCCATGCTAAATTGTCCCTTAGTGTCCAAAGATGTGCAGGTTAGGGTGGATTGGCCGTGCTAAATTGTCCCTTAGTGTCCAAAGATGTGCAGGTTAGGGTGGATTGGCCATGCTAAATTGTCCCTTAGTGTCCAAAGATGTGCAGGTTAGGGTGGATTGGCCATGCTAAATTGTCCCTTAGTGTCCAAAGATGTGCAGGTTAGGGGGGATTGGCCATGCTAAATTGCCCCTTAGTGTCCAAAGATGTGCGGGTTAGGGTGGATTGGCTGTGCTAAGTTGTCCTGTGACCCAGGGCCTTGTTGTGGGGAGCTGGAGTGAAGGGATGTTCTCGAAAAGACAATGATTGCTGCCACTCACGAGGTGAACTTCTGACCTTTCTGAAAAATATAGTGTGTCCTTGCATATTTTTAAAGAAAAGTACAGCTGGTGAAGGTCTATTTTTCTCCCAACACTTCCTGACCTGTTTAGTCACATCCCCTGTACTTAGGCCCAATGAGTGAGAGTGGTCAACGGAACGTGCTGTCGGGACGGGGATAAGATGTGAAATTAAGCGAGGGTTTTCTCAGAATTACTTGGAAATAAAGATGTGTTTGCTGAACTGCACACCACAGACAAGGAGCAACAACAGGAGGCCATTCAGCCCTTTGAGCCTGCTCCAATTCACCACCATCATGGCTGATCATCCAACTCAATAGCCTCATCCTGCTTTCTCCCCATAACCTTTGATCCCGTTCACCCCAAGTGCGATATCCAGCCTCCTCTCGAATACATTCAATGTTTTGGCATCAACTACTTCCTCTGGGAATGAATTCCACAGGCTCACCAGGTGAAGAAATGTCTCCTCACCTCCGTCCTAAATGGTCTACCCCGAATCCTCAGACTGTGACCCCCTGGTTCTGGACTCCTCCCACCATCGGGAACATCCTCCCTGCATCTACCCTGTCCAGTCCTGTTAGAATTTTATAAATCTCTGTGAGATTCCCCCTCATTCGTCTGAACTCCAGTGAAAACAATCCTAACCTGGTCAATCTCTCCTCATCCATCAGTCCCACCATCCCCGGAATCAGCCTGGTAAACCTTCACTGCACTCCCTCGAGAGCAAGGACATCCTTCCCCAGAAAAGGAGAACCAAAACCGTACACAATACTCTCGGTGTGTCCCCACCAAGACCCCTGTATAATTGTAACAACACATCCCTGCTCCTGTACTCCAAACCTCTCGCAATGAAGGCCAACATACCATTTACCTTCTTTACCTCCTGCTGCACCTGCATGCTTACCTTCAGTGAGTGGTGCACAAGGACACCCAGATCCCTCTGCACACTCCCCTCTCCCAATTTACAGCCATTCAGGCAGTAATCCGCTGCCTTGTTTTTGCTTCCAAAGTGAATAACCTCACATTTATCCAAATTATGCTGCGTCCGCCACTGATTAACTCAGTCACCCAACCTGTCCAGGTCATTCTGAAGGATCTCTGCATCCTTGTCACAGTTCACCCTCCCACCCACTCATCTGCAAACTTTGGGATGTCACGTTTTGTTCCCTCATCCAAATCATTAATATATATTGTGAATTCCATTTTCCTCTTGTCCCAATAACCTTTCTGCTCCTCCGCTTGTTGGAACAGAATTCTTCTACCTGAGAGGACACAGCGGAGATTCACCAGGATGTTACATGGAATGGAATATTTGAGCTATAAGGAGAGACTGGATCGGAAATCTGAAACACAGAGGGACTTGGGAATCCTTGTTCAAGATTCTCTTCAGGTTAACGTGCTGGTTCAGTCGGCAGTTAGGAAGGTAAATACAATGTTAGCATTCATGTGGAGAGGGCTAGAATACAAGAGCAGGGATGGACTTCTGAGGCTGTATAAGGCTCTGGTCAGACCCCATTTGGAGAATTGTGAGCAGTTTTGGGCCCCGTATCTAAGGGAGGATGTGCCGGTGTTGGAAAGGATCCAGAGGAGGTTCACAAGTATGATCCCTGGAATGAAGAGCTTGTCGGATGAGGAACGGGTTGAGGATTCTGGGTCTGTACTCGATGGAGTTTAGAAGGATGAGGGGGGGAATGTTATTGAAACTTACAGGATACTGCGAGGCCCTGGATAGAGTGGACACAGAGAGGATGTTTCCACTAGTAGGAAAAACTAGAACCAGAGGGAACAACCTCAGGCTAAAGGGACGATCCTTTAAAACAGAGATGAGGAGGAATTTCTTCAGCCAGAGAGTGGGGAATGTGTGGAACTCTTTGCCACAGAGGAGGCCGGGTCACTGAGTGTCTTTAAGACAGAGATAGATCGGTCCCTGATTAATAAGGGGATCAGGGGTTATGGGGAAAAGGCAGGAGAATGGGGGATGAGAAAAATATCAGCCATGATTGAATGGGGGAGCAGACTCGATGGGCCGAGTGGCCTCATTCTGCTCTTTTGTCAGATGTTCTGATGTTTCAGGGTTTGGATGAGCACCAGATTCTCCATTCTCGCTGGAAGGAGGGAACAGGGCAAGTGGGATTGGGGAATCCCAGCCGGTATTTCACCCTCAGTGAGTCCAGACCCAATCGAACCCTCTCAACCTCTCCTCATAAGACAAACCCCATCGCACACCAACCAATCAGACTGACAGGCAGGCAGACTGACAGAGAGGCAGGCAGACAGATAGACAGGCAAAGAGGCAGACAGACAGATAGACAGGCAGAGACGGTGAAAGCAGGAAAGTCATGGAGGGAGCAACAGAGCGAGACAGTCAGTGAGAGAGAGAGGGAGATAGAGACAGAGAAAGAGAGACTGAGACATTCAGGTCATTATCACATTGCTACCTGTGGGATCTTGCTGTGTGTGTAATGTTTCCCTCGCAGGGACTGGAGTTTGGGGATGGGGTCTCAGTGGGTAGACCGTGTGCCATGGAGACCTCGGGAGAGACAGCTGGTTCCTGGTCACGTGATCACTTCCCCGCTGTGTGGAGTGCCTCAGAGTTGCTGAAATAGGGGCAGTGAACCAATCCTGTTTGGGACACACCCACGCTCTAAACTCTCTTCAACAGCGGCAGATCGGGGCAGGATGGAGGGATTCCCGAGGGCCATGGATTGGCCAGGACGCTGTGGATCGTCCTGGCGGGAAGCTGAGTCAATCAGGGCACACTGGGGGTCTCGGAGGGACTTGGAGTTGGGACCAGGGAGTGGAGTAATCGCACTGTGATTCAGTCTGACTTCACTGTATATATAATTCTTCATTTTGCAATAAAGCCTTCATTGATTCAAGCCATATTGCATCGCCCTGGATCTATTACACTGGCGACGAGGTGAAATATCATCGATGATCAGACTGTCCAGTGAGAGGAGGAGGAGCCTTGGGTGTTGAAGGCACAAAAATGTGAGGTACATTTACTTAGTACACGCCTATTATAAATTACCACCTGGTTTTATGTCTTCCGGAATATTCTGGGCCCTCTGTGTTGATTCTCCTTTGCTATCTCGATGAGCCACTGAGTTAAAAGCTTGCCAAAGCCATTGTGTTTAAATTCAACAGGTTCTTGGTATCCAAATGCCTAATTCAGATTGAGTGGCTGAATTCAAATTATTCAAATGCCTGAAAGCCTGTTGCCTTGGTGACACTACTGCTTGGCCTCTGATACAAATGTTTCATTTTGCGTACTCAGTTTGTATTTGCATTTTTTAAAACTTCCTCCCCGAGCGTTTCACAATTTTGCACACACCACAACAGAGTTGAATAGCACGCTCACTTACGATTCCGTTTGACTTTATTGCAGATATTATTCTTTATTTTGCAATAAAGCAAACATTACGTCGCCCTCGCTCCATTACACTACTGGCAACGAGGCGAAAATTGCAGTTTCCAGTTAGGGGAGCTGACTTGGGCATTGAAGACACAAAGAAGTGAGTAATGTGAGCAGTTTTCAGCCCTGTATCTTCGGAAGGATGTGCTGGCCTTGGAAAGGAGGTTCACAAGAGTGATCCCTGGAATGAAGAGCTTGTCAAGAAGGCGTACGGTGTCTTGGCGTTTATTGGTAGGGGGATTGAATTTAGGAGTCGCAGTGTAATGTTGCAACTGTACACTACTCTAGTGCGGCCGCACTTGGAGTACTGTGTGCAGTTCTGGTCCCCGCATTACAAGAAGGATGTGGAGGCGTTGGAGAGGGTGCAGAGGAGGTTTACTAGGATGTTGCCTGGTATGGTGGGGAGGTCCTATGAGGAGAGACTGAGGGATCTAGGGTTGTTTTCGTTGGAAAGAAGGCGGCTAAGAGGGGATCTTATTGAAACATATAAGATGATTAGAGGTTTAGATAGGGTGGACAGTGATAGCCTTTTTCCTCGGATGGAGAAAGCTAGCACGAGGGGGCATAGCTTTAAATTAAGGGGGGGTAGCTACAGGACGGATGTCAGGGGTAGGTTCTTTACCCAGCGGGTGGTGAGGGATTGGAATGCCCTGCCTGCTGCAGTTGTAAATGCGTCTAGTTTGGGGGCGTTTAAGAGATCTCTGGATAGGTTTATGGACGAAAAGGGATTGGTATAGGCTAGTGGGTCATTGTTTTTGTAACTGGTCGGCGCAACATCGTGGGCCGAAGGGCCTGTTCTGTGCTGTAATGTTCTATGTTCTATGTTCTATGAACAGGTTGAGGACTCTGGGTCTGGACTCGATGGAGTTTAGAAGGATGAGTGGGGTATCTTATTGAAACTTACAGGATACTGCGAGGCCCTGGATAGAATGGACGTGGAAAGGATTTTGTTGTTAAAACTGCTTCAAAAAACATTTCCCAGGGCGAAACTAAAGGAAAAAAATTCGCCTATCACCTGAACTGCCAAAGCTTCGCACCACCTCCCAATAACATCACTGAAGCTGTAAGCTGCATGGTTTAAAAAACCCTTTCTTAAAGATACACTCACGTGACAATAGGCATGTACTAAGTAAATATACCTATAGACCAGAAGACATAGGAGCCGAATGAGGCCACTCAGCCCATCGAGTCTGCTCCGCCATTCAATCATGGCTGATATTTTTCTCATCCCCATTCTCTTGCCTTTTCCCCATAACCCCTGATCTCCTTATTAATCAGGAACCGATCTATCTCTGTCTTAAAGACACTCAGTGACCCGGCCTCCTCTGTGGCAAAGAGTTCCACACATTCCCCACTCTCTGGCTGAAGAAATTCCTCCTCATCTCTGTTTTAAAGGATCGTCCCTTTACCCTGAGGTTGTTCCCTCTGGTTCTAGTTTTTCCTACTAGTGGAAACATCCTCTCCACGTCCACTCTATCCAGGGCCTCGCAGTATCCTGTAAGTTTCAATAAGATCCCCCCCCTCATCCTTCTAAACTCCATCGAGTACAGACCCAGAGTCCTCAACCCGTTCCTCATACGACAAGCTCTTCATTCCAGGGATCATTCTTGTGAACCTCCTCTGGATCCTTTCCAAGAACCTATCTATCTCTTTCTTAAAGACCTGAGAAGCAGTCTCTCTCTCTGTCTTTCTCTGTCTCTGTCTGTCTGTCTCTCTCTGTCTCTCTGCTCTCTCTCTCTCTCTCTCGCTGTCTCCCTCTCCCTCTGTTCTTCTCTTTCTTTGTTGCTGAAACTATTATCTGTTAGCTGAAGGAGAGGCTTCCTGCCTTAAAAAAGCTGTGTTTTGGGAAACAGATTCGACTACAACCTATTCTGAGTTTCTTCACAAGGGATTTTCAGCACTCAACCCAGGAGGCTGGATTTCTGTAACTAGTGGCCACAGGGTGGCATGGTGGCACAGTGGTTGGCACTGCTGCCTCACAGTGCCAGGGACCGGATTCAATTCCTGGCTGGGTCACTGTCTGTGCAGAGTTTGCACATTCTCCCCATGTCTGCATGGGTTTCCTCCAGGTACTCCGCTTTCCTCCCTGTGATGACTACAGCCAGATTAATGAGGTTGGCTTGCCAGCCTATGAACTACCTGATCATTCCCTCTGTGCCCCCTGGGCACCGCAGGCACTGGAGTATTTTATTGACCCCTGTTTTGGGCAGTTCCCCCTCCTTTTAGGGAGCTCCCTTTTTGAGTTGTCCTGCGTTTATTTGGTTGGTACACAAAAACAGATACCTGATGGGTCTTAACTGTTGGTTAGATAAGGGAGTCTCATGCCCCCTGCTTAAAGCAATTGTGTCAGACTCCCAGCCTGCATTCAGCAGGGAGCAACTGGAGAGCTGGCTGTGTACAGATACATGGTGTAAATAAAGTAACTTGGTAACGGGAGTTTCACCTCCATGAAGTTATTACACTCCCACAGTCCAAAAATGTACAGCGTAGGGGGATTGGCCATGCTAAATTGGCCATGTTTAAGAAGGGTGCCAGGCAAAAGGCAGGGAATTATAGGCCGGTTAGTTTAACGTCTGTTGTAGGTAAAATGTTAGAATCCGTCATCAAGGAGTAAATAGCGAGGCATCTTGAGAGGAATTGTTTGATAGAGCAGACGCAGCACGGTTTCGTTAAGGGGAAGTCGTGTCTGACAAATTTACTGGAGTTCTATGAGGATGTGTCTAGGGCAGTGGATAGAGGAGAGCCGGTGGATATGGTCTTTCTGGATTTTCAGAAGGCGTTTGACAAGGTACCTCACAAGAGGTTATTGCAGAAGGTCAGGGGACATGGAGTTGGGGGTAGGGTGTTAGCGTGGATAGAGGATTGGTTGTCAAATAGGAGGCAGAGAGTGGGGGTCAATGGGTGCTATTCGGATTGGCGGTTGGTGACTAGTGGAGTGCCCCAGGGGTCGGTGCTGGGGCCTCAGCTATTTACCATTTATATAGATGATCTGGAGGAGGGAACCGACTGTATTGTGTCGAAATTTGCTGATGACACCAAGATTGGTGGAACGGCAAATTGTGCGGAGGGTGTGGAGAGTCTGCAGAAGGATCTAGATAGGCTGGGCGAATGGGCCAGGAACTGGCAAATGGAATTTAATGTTGGCAAGTGCGAGGTGGTCCACTTTGGTAGGAATAATGGTAGGAAGGATTATTACTTACTTGGAGAAAAACTGCAGCAGGCGACGGTGCAGAGGGACCTCGGGGTCCTTGTGCATGAGTCGCAAAAACCCAGCTTGCAGGTGCAGCAGGTGGTCAGGAAGGCGAATGGGATGCTGGCCTTCATAGCGAGGAGGATTGAATATAAAAGTAGGGAGGTCTTGCTGCGGCTGTATAGGGCATTGGTGAGGCCGCAGCTGGAGTACTGTGTGCAGTTTTGGGCGCCGTACTTACGCAAGGATATTTTGGCCTTGGAGGGAGTGCAGAGGAGGTTTACTAGGCTGATTCCGGAGTTGAGGAGGTTGAGCTATGAGGAGAGGCTGAATAAACTAGGCTTGTATTCGTTGGAGTTTAGAAGAATGAGGGGAGACCTCATTGAGACGTATAAGATGATGAATGGGATGGATAGGATAGAGGTGGAGAGACTCTTCCCGCTCAGAAAGGATAGTAGGACTAGGGGGCACAGCCTCAAGATAAAGGGGGAGCGGTTTAGAACGGAGTTGAGGAGGAACTTCTTCACTCAAAGGGTGGTGAATCTCCGGAATTCTCTGCCCATTGAAGTGGTGGAGGCTGCCTCGCTAAATATTTTTAAGACGCGGGTTGATGGGTTTTTGATAAGAGAGGGGATTAAGGGTTATGGGGAGAGGGCGGGAATGTGGAACTGAGCCACAACAGATCAGCCATGATCTTATTGAATGGCGGGGCAGGCTCGAAGGGCTAGATGGCCTACTCCTGCTCCTATTTCTTATGTTCTTATGTTAAATTACCCCTTAGTGTCCAAAGATGTGTAGGTTAGGGGGATTGGCCATGCTAAATTGCCCCTCAGTGTTAAAAGGGATGTCAGGAGGATTAGTAAGGGTAAATTTGTGGGGAATGGGATAGGCCTGGGTGAGATTGTTGCCGGTTCAGGCTCGAAGGGCTGAATGGACTCCTTCTATACTGTAGGGATTCTATGATTCTGTGATTAACCTATGCTGTATTGTGTTTATTTGGAAGGCTTTGTGTATTGGATCTTGGTTTAGTACGGAGTAGAGGAGGAACGTCTTCACTCAAAGGGTGGTGAATCTCTGGAATTCTCTGCCCATTGAAGTGGTGGAGGCTACCTCGCTAAATATATTTAAGTCACGGGTAGATAGGTTTCTGATAGACAAGGGAATTAAGGATTATGGGGAGAAAGCGGGAAAGTGGAACTGATCCACTTCAGATCAGCCATGATCTTATTGAATGACGGGGCAGGCTCGAGGGGCTAGATGGCCTACTCCTGCTCCTATTTCTTATGTTCTTATGTTTTATTTGGGACACATTAGAGACATTTCGTTAAGAGTTCTACATGATCGTGGCTGTTGTGTTCTGATTTGTAATTGTTACAAGATCTTGCTAAGTGTCTTACTGCACATGTCAACAATATTCCAATTTAAACTTTGCTTTTGATAAGAGCTTCCCGTGGGTGAGTTTTATCAAACCTGGAGTGAAACCTCTTGCTCACCCCAGATAAATTCAACCTAAAACCATACAGGCAAGCTTCAGAAAGCACCTTGAAATATCTGACCAGACTTGTAATAACTATAATAGGAAAAATCAAGCCCAGTGGTCAACAGATTTACAGTTTAGTGACAACATTAACATCGATAGATGCTCCAGATACTTACCAAAAAAAGTCCAGATCGAGCATAAAAACGGGAAACTTTCAGATTTGTTATTTCTCCATGACACCAGTTGAATCTTACGACACTCTTAAGGCAATAAAAAGACCTCAATCTGTTCTCTGCCAGTAGGGAGAGGGGCAGGAGCTAAATCACCCAAAAGCCGGCTGATAGCAGCAGAGAGCGCCATTGCACATGTGCATGTTTCTGTGCCCTGAGAGTGCAGAGAACCTGTTGCTGCTATGGCAGACCTCTGTGGCCCAACACCCCGGGCGCCCCTGCTACTGCAGGGCTCTGTAACCATTTGCAGCATCCCTCCTCCCAGCCACCCACCCGGCCTGGAACAATCACGAGCACCCTCAATGATCACGACTGCAGAGTGCACAGAGGTTCCCCTCCACACCCGCTGAACTGCTCACCCTCGATCTAGCCTCATCTCCTCAAGCCCTACTCTCTCAGGCCCCGCAGCCTTGGCCCTGCCTGCTGCTCAGTGGGCAGTGCCAGTGTGCCAGGCTGGCAGTGCCAGTGTGCCAAGCTGATGTACAAATTTCATATGGCAATTTGTCAGCTCGGAGACGCGGTCTCAGACTTTGTGGGAGGACTTCGAGAGCTAGCAGAACAAAGAACGAAGAAAATTACAGTACAGGAACAGGCCCTTCGGCCCTCCAAGCCTGCACCGACCATGCTGCCCATCTGAACTAACAGCCCTACCCTCCGGGGACTGTGTACAGTTCTGGTCACCCTATTATAGAAAGGATATTATTAAACTGGAAAGAGTGCAGAAAAGATTTACGAGGATGCCACCAAACCTTGATGGATTGAGTTATAAGGAGAGGCTGGATAGACTGGGACTTTTTTCTCTGGAGCGTAGGAGGCTGAGGGGTGATCTTATAGAGGTCTATAAAATAATGAGGGGCACAGATCAGCTAGATAGTCAATATCTTTTCCCAAAGGTAGGGGAGTCTAAAACTAGAGGGCAGAGGTTTAAGGTCAGAGGGGAGAGATACAAAAGGGTCCAGAGGGGCAATTTTTTCACCCAGAGGGTGGTGAGTGTCTGGAACGAGCTGCCAGAGGCAGTAGTAGAGGCAGGTACAATGTTGTCTTTTAAAAAGCATTTAGATAATTACATGGGTACGATGGGTATAGAGGGATATGGGCAAAATGTGGGCAATTGGGATTAGCTTAGCGGTATAAAAAAAATGGCGGCGTGGACAAGTTGGGCCGAAGGGCCTGTTTCCATGCTGTAAAGCTCTATGAATCTATCCCTCTATTCCCATCCTGTTGATGTGTTTGTCAAGACGCCCCTTAAAACTCACTATCGTATCCGCTTCCACTCCCTCCCCCGGCAGCGAGTCCCAGGCACCCACCACCCTCTGTGTAAAAAATCTGCCTCGTACATCTCCTTTAAACCTTGTCCCTCGCATCTTAAACCTGTGCCCCCTAGTAATTGACTCTTCCACCCTGGGAAAAAGCTTCTGACTATCCACTCTGTCCATGCCTCTCATAATCTTGTAGACTCCTATCAGGTCTCCCCTCAACCTCTGTCGTTCCAGTGAGAACAAACCATGTTTCACCAACCTCTCCTCATAGCTAATGCCCTCCATACCAGGCAACATCCTGGTAAATCTTTTCTGTACCCTCTCCAAAGCCTCCACATCCTTCTGGTCGTGTAGCGACCAGAATTGAACACTGTATTCCAAGTGCAGCCTCACTAAGGTTCTATAAAGCTGCAACATGACTTGCCAATTTTTAAACTCAGTGCCCCGGCAGATGAAGGTAAGCATTGCCGTATGCCTTCTTGATTACCATCCCCACCTGCATTGCCACTTTCAGTGATCGGTGTACCTGTACACCCAGATCCCTCTGCCTATCAATATTCTTAAGGGTTCTGCCATTTACTGTATATTTCCTATCTGTATTAGACCTTCCAAAATGCATCAACTCACATTTGTCTGGGTTAAACTCCACCTGCCATCTCTCCGCCCAAGTCTCCAGCTGATCTATATCCTGCTGTATCCTCTGATGGTCCTCATCGCTATCCACAAATCCACCAGTTTCTGCGAATTTGGCCCAGCTTCCGCAGAAACATTAAGGGACAGGATGATAGGTAACTGAATATGGGGAGCAGGGTGTAACAGGGTTGTAAAGTTCTCTGAATGAGGTCTATCCTTCGTGGTGGGAAAAGGCGAAACAGCCCAGGAGTGGCCGCAGCAGTGCTCAATAGAAGAAGTGCGACATGAGATGATAGAATCATAGAATCCCGACAGTGCAGATGGAGGCCATTCGGCCCATCGAGTCTGCACCAACCACAATCCCACCCAGGCCCTATTCCCATAGCCCAATGGATTTACTCTGCTAATCCCCTGATATTAGGGTCAACTTAGAATGGTCAATTCACCTAACCCATAATCTTGGACATTAAGGGGCAATTTAGCATGGCCAATCCACCTAACCCGCACACCTTTGGACACCGAGGGGCAATTTAGCATGGAAAAGCCCCCTAACCTGCACACCTTTTGGACTGCGGGAGGAAACCGGAGCACTCGGAGGAAACGCGCACAGACACGGGGAGGATGTGCAGACCCCACTCAGACAGTGATCCGAGCCGGGAATCGAACTCGGGTCCCTGGCGCCGTGAGGCAGCAACGCTAACCATTGTACCGCCAAAGAGCAAAGAGAATTACAGCACAAGATCAGGCCGTTCGGCCCCAACCAGCTGCCCGACTGAACTAAAACCCCCTACCCTTCCGGGGACCATATCCTTCTATTCCCATCCTGTTCATCCTATTTGTCCAATCACCCCTTAAAAGTCTCTACTGTATCACTACCATATCTGCTTTCACTCCCTCCTGGCAGCGAGTTCCAGGCCCTATTCCTATAGCCCAATGGATTTATTCTGCTAATCCCCTGATATTAGGGTCAATTTAGAATGGTCTGTGTAAAAAATCTGCCTCATACATCTCCTTTAAACCTTGCCCCTCGCACCTTAAACCTGTGCCCCCTAGTAATTGACTCTTCCACCCTGGGGAAAAGCTTCTGACTATCCAACGATGCTGCCCCACATTGAGAGAGCTGAATGTGTTTTTTGAGAGAGGGAGAACACTCCCAGGAACTCTGTCGATGCAAGAACTGAGTGTGCTTCAGGTCTAATAGAAAAGATTTCTCAGAAGACTAAGGAAACTTGACATGTCTCGGCAACTCTCATCGACTATTACAGATACAGATCCTTTCTGGTTGTATCACAGTTTGGTCTGGGCTCCTGCTCTGCCCAAGACCGCAAGGAACTACAAAAGGGTCGTGAATGTAGCCCAATCCATCAGACAAACCAGCCTCCCATCCATTGACTCTGTCTACACTTCCCGCTGCCTCGGGAAAATCAAGGACCCCACGCACCCCGGACATTCTCTCTTCCACCTTCTTCCATTGGGAAAAAGATACAAAAGTCTGAGGTCACAAACCGACCGACTCAAGACCAGCTTCTTCCCTGCTGCTGTCAGACTTTTGAATGGACCTTATCAGAGATTCATAGAATCTTACAGTACAGAAGGAAGCCATTTGGCCCATTGAGTATGCATCAACTGGAAACTAGAGGGATCTGGGTGTCCTTGTGCACCACTCACTGAAGGTAAGCGTGCAGGTACAGCAGGCGGTAAAGAAGGTAAATGGTATGTTGGCCTTCATTGTGAGAGGTTTGGAGTACAGGAGCAGGGATGTGTTGTTACAATTATACAGGGGCCTTGGTGAGGACACTCCGAGAGTATTGTGTACAGTTTTGGTTCTCCTTTTCTGGGGAAGGATGTCCTTGCTCTCGAGGGAGTGCAGTGAAGGTTTACCAGGCTGATTCCGGGGATGGTGGGACTGATGGATGAGGAGAGATTGACCAGGTTAGGATTGTTTTCACTGGAGTTCAGGCGAATGAGGGGGAATCTCACAGAGATTTATAAAATTCTAACAGGACTGGACAGGGTAGATGCAGGGAGGATGTTCCCGATGGTGGGGGAGTCCAGAACCAGGGGGTCACAGTCTGAGGATTCAGGGTAGACCATTTAGGACGGAGATGAGGAGACATTTCTTCACCCGGTGAGTCTGTGGAATTCATTCCCACAGGAAGTAGTTGATGCCAAAACATTGAATGTATTCGAGAGGCAGCTGGATAGAGCACTTGGGGTGAACGGGATCAAAGGTTATGGGGAGAAAGCAGGATGAGGCTATTGAGTTGGATGATCAGCCATGATGGTGATGAATGGGGGAGCAGGCTTGAAGGGCCAAATGGCCTCCTCCTGCTCCTATCTTCTATGTGTCTCTATATCTATGACCACAATCCCATCCAGGCCCTATCCCTGTATTCCCACGCATTTACCATTGCACCTAACCTGCACATCTTTGGACACTTAGGGACAATTTAAAATGGCCAATCCACCGAACCTACGATCTTTCGACATCTTATATTAAACTGATCTTTCTCTACACCCTAACACTACAATCTGCACAATCTCCTGTCCTTCTCCTCTATGTACTCTATGAACGGTATGCTTTGTATAGCGCACATTAAACAATACTTTTCATTGTATCCCAATACATGTGACAATAATAAGTCAAATCAAATCAAAAAATCTGATGCAAAGTTAAGCAATCCGTACAGTCAGCATTTGTGAGGTGGGACTGAGGGATAAGGGTGAGGGTGGGATTGAGGGATAAGGGTGAAGGTTGGATGGAGGTATATGGGGAGAGGGTGGAGTTGAGGGATACGGGGAGAGAGTGGGATTGAGGGGCACGGGGAGATGGCTGATTTGAGACATTTTCAGGTACAGTGTAAATGGAGTTTTATTCTGTGTCTAAAGGCTGTAGCTGTCCTGGCTATGTTCGAAAACTAAAGGGAGAATTAATCTGCCTATCAGCCAGGGTGCCTGCTCCTGATCACTGTCCAGTGATCCCTGGGTTAGAGAGAGAGAGGGGAAATCAGCCAGGGTTCCTGCTCCTGATCACTGTCCAGTGATCCCTGGGTTAGAGAGAGAGAGAGGGGAAATCAGCCAGGGTTCCTGCTCCTGATCACTGTCCAGTGATCCCTGGGTTAGAGAGAGAGAGAGGGGAAATCAGCCAGGGTTCCTGCTCCTGATCACTGTCCAGTGATCCCTGGGTTAGAGAGAGAGAGAGGTGGGGGGGCGGGGGGGAGTTGGGGGGAGAGACATGAGGGGTTGGATTCATCGTATGGTTTCCAGCATTTATTGCCACCCTAGTTGCCCTTGGAGGGCAGTTGAGAGTCAGCCACATTGCTGTGGCTCTGGAGTCACATGTAGGCCAGACCGGGGTAAGGACGGCAGATTTCCTTCCCTAAAGGACATTAGTGAGCCAGATGGTTTTTTTCCGACAATTGACGATGAGGGAATGGGCACAGTCGCAACATTAAACTGCATTTGCCACCTGCCTGCCCACTTCACCAGTTCCCTCAGTAAAACACACACAAAAAGATCCCAGAAAATTACAATGATTCGGTGAGACATTTGGGCAAGACGACAGCTCAGTGACTGTCGCTGTTTGCTGTGCAGACACATGGATTTGGGCTGGTGTCTGTGGGAGTTTGCGCATTCTCCCCGTGCTTGCGTGGGTTTTCTCCGGGTGCTCCGGTTTCCTCCCACACCCCAAAGATGTGCTGTTAGGCTGATTGGCAGGAATAAATTGTCCCTAAATCAGATTCGTTCAATGTGGATGGCCATAAAACATTAGACAGGGGTCATGGGTGGAGAGGGGGGACTGGTGGTGTTGGGCGGCGCGGGCTCGTTGGGCCGAAGGGCCTGTTTCCCGGGCTGATTTTGTTCTTTTGGTGAGATAATTGGTTTATTGAATAGTTGCTTTGGTGAAAAGAATACAACAAGAATTTTTCAAAAATATTTTCCATCAACAATTTTAACACAACATTGGCAATCTGGCAAAGATCTCTTTAATTTGCATTTCCCAGACAGGAAAAGGAGGAGGCCATTCAGCCCCTTCTCCAGCCTGTTACACAGGAACAGGAAGAGGCCATTCAGCCCCTTCTCCAGCCTGTTACACAGGAACAGGAGGAGGCCCCAGTCAGCCCCTTCTCCAGCCTGTTACACAGGAACAGGAGGAGGCCCCATTCACCTCCCCTTGTTTGCTATGTTGAGATGTGAGGGAGATTGTTTGAGTGGGGACAGGGGGTGGCGCAGTGTTTGTTTGGGGGCTGAAGCTGGTGGTGTTTAAGGTGGGGCTGGGGTGAGGTTGAGATGTTGAAGGTTTCTCTGCAACACAGGATGAGGGTTTGAGGGTGGGGAGGTTGAGGGAGAGGGTGGGGGAGGTTGAGGGAGAGGGTGGGGGAGGTTGAGGGAGAGGGTGGGGGAGGTTGAGGGAGAGGGTGGGGGAGGTTGAGGGAGAGGGTGGGGGAGGTTGAGGGAGAGGGTAGGGGAGGTTGAGGGAGAGGGTAGGGGAGGTTGAGGGAGAGAGTAGGGGAGGTTAAGGGTGGGGATGGGGAGGTTGAGGGAGAGGGTGTGGGAGGTTGAGGGAGGGGATAGGGGAGGTTGAGGGAGAGGGTAGGGGAGGTTGAGGGAGAGGGTGGGGGAGGTTGAGGGAGAGGATGGGGAGGTTGAGGGAGAGGGTGGGGGAGGTTGAGGGAGAGGGTAGGGGAGGGAGAGGGTAGGGGAGGCTGAGGGAGAGAGTGGGGGAGGTTAAGGGTGGGGATGGGGAGGTTGAGGGTGGGGATGGGGGAGGTTGAGGGAGAGGGTAGGGGAGGTTGAGGGTGGGGATGGGGGAGGTTGAGGGAGAGGGTGGGGGAGGTTGAGGGAGAGGGTAGGGGAGGTTGAGGGAGAGGGTAGGGGAGGTTGAGGGAGAGGGTGGGGGAGGTTGATGGAGGTGACGGGGAGGTTGAGGGAGAGGGTGGGGGAGGTTGAGGGAGGGGATGGGGGAGGTTGAGGGAGAGGGTGGGGGAGGTTGAGGGAGAGGGTGGGGGAGGTTGAGGGAGAGGGTGGGGGAGGTTGAGGGAGGGGATGGGGGAGATTGAGGGAGAGGGTGGGGGAGGTTGAGGGAGAGGGTCGGGGAGGTTGAGGGAGAGGGTAGGGGAGGTTGAGGGAGCGGGTGGGGGAGGTTGAGGGAGAGGGTGGGGGATGTTGAGGGAGAGGGTAGGGGAGGTTGAGGGAGGGGGTAGGGGAGGTTGAGGGAGAGGGTAGGGGAGGTTGAGAGAGAGGGTAGGGGAGGTTGAGGGAGAGGGTGGGGGAGGTTGAGGGAGGAGATGGGGGAGGTTGAGGGAGGGGGTAGGGGAGGTTGAGGGAGGGGATGGGGAGGTTGAGAGAGAGGGTAGGGGAGGTTGAGGGAGAGGGTGGGGGAGGTTGAGGGAGGGGGTAGGGGAGGTTGAGGGAGGGGGTGGGAAGAAGGGGAATCTAACCCTGACAGCGGACCTTGTAGATAACACCTCCTGCCCCAACCAGAACGACCAAGATTGCGATGGTGACCAGAAGCCAGGCCCACCAGGGAAGAGGGTTCTTGAGATAGACCCTCAGATTGCCAGACTCATCCTTCTTTAACTCCACCTCAACTCCCTTGTACCCCTTGGAGCGGAGGGTATAGTTTTGCCCGTTGGCACTGATGATCTCAAACTTCTCGTAGGGGGGGATTAAGACTTCCTTGTGAGTCACATTGAACGAGTAATCCTGAATCAAGACACCGTAAGTCGTGTTCAGCTCAAAGAAAGTGACTTCTCCGAATTCCTTGGCTACTGTTTTTTTGAGCGAAGTGGAGGAAAAGTTTCCGAATCTCATCTCTCTGCCCTTTTCCCCAGAGTGGAAACACGATGTCCCTCGGTACACCTTTAACTGTTTGGAATCAGTTTTCAGTCTCTGAAGAGCGGTGGTGAGGAGATAGTGAAAACTTTTGAATTTGAATTCCTTGTTGTATTCACTGATGTCTCCGTACTTTGTAATCTGATTGTTAAAACTCTTGTGGCACCCTCCAATATGGGTGTAGTAACTTACAGCAATCATGTGCCCTTTACATAGACCCTTGGGTATGGATTTCCCATTCCACATGTTCTTGGCCTCAATCCAGGCCTCAGTATTGTTCAACTCTGCCTCTAAGGCCTCGCTCGCTATCTTGTCCTGGGCATCTGTCTGCGAGAACCAGAATGCGGCGGATTTCTCCTTCAAGTTCAGCTCAGTAGGAAAAAAGAAGTCGCCACACTTTTCACCATACCTGACCGAGGGACTGATCCAAGCTGCCAATCAGAAACACACAAATCAGAGACACTCTACTCATCCCCGCCTTGATATTCAATGTCAATACATCTCCCCCACTATCAACATCCTCGGGGTTACCATCACTGAATCCGCCCCCCCACTATCAACATCCTGGGGGTTACCATTGACCAGAAACTGAACTGGACCCAGCCATATAAACACAGTGGCTCCCAGAGCAGGTCAGAGGCTGGGGATCCTGCGGAGAGTAACTCACCTCCTGACTCCCTCCCAAAGCCTGTCCACCATCTACAAGGACACAAGTCAGGAGTGTGATGGCATACTCTCCACTTGCCTGGATGGGAGCGGCTCCCAACAACACTCGAGAAGATCGACACCATCCAGGACAAAGCAGCCCCGCTCGATCGACACACTAACCACAAACACTCACTCCCTCCACCCCCGACACACAGTGACAGCCGTGTGTACCATCTACAAGATGCCCCGCAGCGACTCACCAAGGCTCCTTAGGCAGCACCTTCCAAACCCACCACCTCTACCATCTAGAAGGACAAGGGCAGCAGATACCTGGGAACACCCCCCCACCTGGAGGTTCCCCTCCGAGTCACTCACTATCCCGACTTGGAAATATATCGGCCGTTCCTTCACTGTCACTGGGTCAAAATCCTGGAACTCCCTCCCTAACAGCACTGTGGGTGTACCTACACCACACGGGGACTGACTGATGTCCAATAACAATCCTGGAACTCCCTCCCTAACAGCACCATGGGTGTACCTACACCACACGGAGACTGACTGATGTCCAATAACAATCCTGGAACTCCCTCCCTAACAGCACTGTGGATGTACCTACACCACAGGGACTGCAGCGGGTTCAAGACGGCTGCTCACCCACCACCTTCTCAAGGGGCAATTCGGAATGGGGAGGAAATTTTGCCAGCCAGTGACGCCCATATCCCAGGAATGAATAAAATGAATACATACCCTTCCAGCGGGATTATCCACAGTTAACACCACAACAACATTTTGAATCTGTCTCAGTATTAATGAACCATCTCAATCTGATTAAGAGGAGAATTACCCAGGGAACATCAGACTGTGTGACAATAGGAGATAATAGGGGCAGATTTCCCAAAGATCGGACACACATAGAACATAGAACATTACAGCGCAGAACAGGCCCTTCGGCCCACGATGTTGCGCCGACCAGTTAAAAAACAATGACCCTCTAACCTAAACCAATCCCTTTTCGTCCATAAACCTATCCACGGATCTCTTAAACGCCCCCAAACTAGGCGCATTTACAACTGCAGCAGGCAGGGCATTCCAATCCCTCACCACCCTCTGGGTAAAGAACCTACCCCTGACATTCGTCCTATAACTACCCCCACTTAATTTAAAGCCATGTCCCCTCGTGCTAGCTTTCTCCATCTGAGGAAAAAGGCTATCACTATCCACCCTATCTAAACCTCTAATCATCTTATATGTTTCAATAAGATCCCCTCTTAGCTGCCTTCTTTCTAGCGAAAACAACCCCAAATCCCTCAGTCTCTCCTCATAGGACCTCCCCTCCATACCAGGCAACATCCTGGTAAACCTCCTCTGCACCCTCTCCAAAGCCTCCACATCCTTCCTGTAATGTGGGGACCAGAACTGCACACAGTACTCCAAGTGCGGCCGCACCAGAGTTGTGTACAGTTGCAACATGACGCTACGACTCCTAAATTCAATCCCCCTACCAGTAAACGCCAAGACACCGTATGCCTTCTTAACAACCTTATCTACTTGATTCCCAAATTTCAGGGATCTATGTACACATACACCTAGATCCCTCTGTTCATCCACACTATTCAGAGTCCTCCCGTTAGCCCTATACTCTACACATCTGTTATTCCTACCAAAGTGAATTACCTCATACTTCTCCGCATTAAACTCCATCCGCCACCTCTCGGCCCAGCTCTGCAACCTGTCCAAGTCTTCCTGCAAACTATGACACCCTTCCTCACTATCTACCACACCTCCGACTTTGGTGTCATCAGCAAATTTACTAATCCACCCAACTATACCCTCATCCAGATCATTAATAAAAATTACAAACAGCAGTGGCCCCAAAACAGATCCGAGGCACACCACTCGTAACCGAACTCCATGACGAATATTTACCATCAACCACCAGCCTCTGTCTCCTATCCGCTAGCCAATTCCTGATCCAATTTCCTAGATTACCCTCAATCCCATACATCTGCATTTTCTGTAGAAGCCTTCTATGGTGAACCTTATCAAACACAGAGATCCTTAAGGAGGATATCTGAATGGAGAGAGGTTTAGGGAGGGAGTTCCAGAGTTAGACCCCGACAACTTTCACCCAGTCTCACCTACCCCCACCCCTACCCCCAACCACACATCCACCCCCGGCAACTGAAGGAACGTCCGCCAAGGTGGACTGATGGAAATCGAGGGATGGTCAACAGGCTGGAATTGGAGGAGCACAGAGATATCAAAGATTACAGAGATAGGGAGGGATGTAGGGGCTGGAGGAGGTTACAGAGATAGGGAGGGGTGTAGGGGGCTGGAGGAGGTTACAGAGATAGGGAGGGTTGTAGGGGCTGGAGGAGGTTACAGAGATAGGGAGGGGTGTAGGGGCTGGAGGGGGTTACAGAGATAGGGAGGGGGTGTAGGGGCTGGAGGAGGTTACGGAGATCGAGAGGGATGTAGGGACTGGAGGAGATTACAGAGATAGGGAGGGGTGTAGGGGCTGGAGGAGGTTGCAGAGATAGGAAGGGGTATGGGGCTGGAGGAGGTTACAGAGATAGGGAGGGGGTGTAGGGGCTGGAGGAGATTACAGAGATAGGGAGGGGTGTAGGGGCTGGAGGAGGTTACAGAGATAGGGAGGGGGTGTAGGGGCTGGAGGAGATTACAGAGATAGGGAGGGGGATGGAATGCATCCGAGGGTTCTGAAAGAAATGGCGGAGGTGATAGTGGATGCCTTCGGTGAAGCCTTCCATTGTTTGCTGGAGCAGACGAGTGAAGGAGCAGGGAGACAGATAAGAAACTACCTGTTTAAAAACCTGTTTAAATAAGTTTAAAGCACTTTGTGGTAAGAACTAACCTTGTAGAACTGTTTAAGTCATTTCAAAGCATTTTTGTGGGCTTTTTGTATTTACCGCTTTAAGAATTCTGAGGGGGTGGTCAGAAGGGAGTTGAGGGGGAGCAAGTTTTAAATCAGCGCCAGGTTTAAAAGGAGGCCTGGTGTAGACAGCGGGCAGCGTTGGAGCGGGCAGTGGACTGAGAGGGAAACAGAGTGAGTTATTAGGGCTTAAGATCAAAAGGGCCGGGGGGAAAAAGGGCCAGGTAAGTTCGTGTGGCATGTGATGTGCGGTTTCTGTATGATGTGGGAACTGGTGGACCCCAGGGTCCTCCCCGGTGACCATGTCTGCAGTAAGTGCAGGTTGCTGGAGGAGCTCCAGCTCAAGGTAGATGAGCTGGCCTCTGAGCTACAGACACTGAGGCTCATCAGGGGGAGAGAGGGTGCCATTGTCAATGGGGTGCAAGTGAGGAAGGGGGGTGGAGAGAGGAGGAAGGTGGGTGGGGAGCGGAGGCCTCAGCATCTCAATCTGCGTAACAGGTTTGAGGTTCTTGCTTCCAGTGTGGACGAAGACGAGGGAGGTGAGGTCGGTGAGCAAACTGCACACGGTACAGTGATGCAGCAGGACATAGGCAAAGAGAAGGTGAAAAGGAACGTAGTAGTGATTGGGGATAGTGGGGTTAAGGGTATTGACACTGTCCTTTGTCACAATGACAAAGTGCACAAAAGGGTGTGTTGTCTGCCTGGTGCTCGGGTACAGGATGTCGCATCTGGGCTGCAGAGGAACCTGGAATGGGAGGGTGAGAATCCGGTTGTTGTGGTACATGTGGGTGCCAGCGACGTAGGCAAAATGCGAACTGAGGATCTGGGGAGGGAGTATGAAAAGCTGGGAATGGAATTAAAAAGTAGAACCGACAAGGTGGTCATCTCTGGGCTACTGCCTGAACTGAGTGCAGACGGGCGTAGGGTTGATAGGATTAAGGAAGTGAATGGGTGGCTCAGGCAGAGAGTGGGGGTCAATGGGTGCTATTCGGATTGGCGGTTGGTGACTAGTGGAGTGCCTCAGGGGTCGGTGCTGGGGCCTCAGCTATTTACCATTTATATAGATGATCTGGAGGAGGGAACTGAGTGTATGGTGTCGAAATTTGCTGATGACACCAAGATTGGTGGAACGGCAAATTGCGCGGAGGGTGTGGAGAGTCTACAGAAGGATCTAGATAGGCTGGGCGAATGGGCCAGGAACTGGCAAATGGAATTTAATGTTGGCAAGTGCGAGGTGGTCCACTTTGGTAAGAAGAATGGTAGGAAGGATTATTACTTACATGGCGAAAAACTGCAGCAGGCGACGGTGCAGAGGGACCTCGGGGTCCTTGTGCATGAGTCGCAAAAACCCAGCTTGCAGGTGCAGCAGGTGGTCAGGAAGGCAAATGGGATGCTGGCCTTCATAGCGAGGGGGATTGAATATAAAAGTAGGGAGGTCTTGCTGCAACTGTATAGGGCATTGGTGAGACTGCAGCTGGAGTACTGTGTGCAGTTTTGGTCACCGCACTTGCAGAAGGATATTTTGGCCTTGGAGGGAGTGCAGAGGAGGTTCACTAGGCTGATACCGGAGTTGAGGGGGTTGAACTATGAAGAGAGATGAAATAGACTGAGTCTGTACTCGTTGGAGTTTAGAAGGATGAGGGGGGATCTTACAGAGACGTATAAGATAATGAAGGCGATGGATAGGGTAGAGGTAGAGAGATTCTTCCCGCTTAGAAAGGATAGCAGGACTAGAGGGCACAGCCTCAAGATAAGGGGGGGGGGGCAGTTTAGATCGGAGTTGAGGAGGAACTTCTTCACTCAAGGGGTGGTGAATCTCTGGAATTCTCTGCCCATTGAAGTGGTGGAGGCTACCTCGCTGAATGTATTTAAGTCACGGGTAGATAGATTTTTGACAGACAAGGGAATTAAGGGTTATGGGGAGAAAGCAGGAAAGTGGAACTGATCCACTTCAGAGCAGCCATGATCTTATTGAATGGCGGGGCAGGCTCGAAGGGCGAGATGGACTACTCCTGCTCTACAGAGATAAGGAGGGGTATAGGGGCTGGAGGATGATACAGAGATAGGGAGGGGTGTAGGGACTAGAGGAGGTTACAGAGATAAGGAGGGGTGTAGGAGCTGGAGGAGGTTACAGAGATAGGGAGGGGTGTAGGGACTGGAAGAGGTTACAGAGATAAGGAGGGGTGTATGAGCTGGAGGAGGTTACAGAGATAGGGAGGGATGTAAGGGCTGGAGGAGGTGACGTTTTCAAATTTGGACTGAGAAACACAATGCAATCAGCACTGACCCTCTGACAGTGCGGCACTCCCTCAGCACTGACCCTCTGACAGTGCGGCGCTCCCTCAGCACTGACCCTCTGACAGTGCGGCGCTCCCTCAGCACTGACCCTCTGACAGTGCGGCACTCCCTCAGCACTGACCCTCTGACAGTGCGGCACTCCCTCAGCACTGACCCTCTGACAGTGTGGCACTCCCTTGATACGGAGCCCGGAACTATGTACAGTGACTCCTATTTTGAACTGAACTCTCTCTGCAAATAAAGTGAAAGGATTTTTTTTCCTGACAATGTTTGAGTTGCCTGTTCAGTACTATGCACAGACTGCTCCAACTCCCACCCTTGTGATTTGAGCACTTTTTCACAAGTCTACACATTTGTACCTGCATGTACAATTGTCACGTAAGGGAAAGGAAATCAGGTGTTTTATGACACGAACCGACAATTAAAAGTTGTGCAGAGACGGTAAGGTTTTTGAGAACAAGTTGGAGTTTATCAAAACATGAAGTTGTTCCTCTTCGCTCTGCTACTGACATCCTGTAAGTATTTATTTATATATAATAGACAGTTCTGATTGTTACAAACAGGACAGGTATTCTTTCTCAAAGATTTAAGCAGCTGTCACACTGCAGAACATTTCAGTCTCTGTCTCTCCCCCCGACTCTCTCAAATCTCATTGCTGTTGGAATAACTAAATGTTTCATAACATAAGAACATAAGAAATAGGAGCAGGAGGAGGCCATCTCGCCCCTCGAGCCTGCCCCGCCATTCAATTTGATCTGAAGTGGATCAGTTCCATTTTCCTGCTTTCTCCCCATAACCCTTAATTCCCTTGTCTGTCAAAAACCTATCGACCCGTGGTTTAAATATATTTAGCGAGGCAGCCTCCACCACTTCAACGGGCAGAGAATTCCAGAGATTCACCACCCTTTGAGTGAAGAAGTTCCTCCTCAACTCCGTTCTAAACCGCCTCCCCCTTTATCTTGAGGCTGTGCCCTCTAGTCCTACTGTCCTTTCTGAGCGGGAAGAATCTCTCTACCTCTACCCTATCCATCCCCTTCATTATCTTATACATCTCTATAAGATCCCCCCTCATCCTTCCAAACTCCAACGAGTACAGACCCAGTTTATTCAGTCTCTCTTCATAGCTCAACCCCCTCAACTCCGGTATCAGCCTAGTGAACCTCCTCTGCACTCCCTCCAAGGACAATATATCCTTCCACAAGTGCGACGACCAAAACTGCACACAGTACTCCAGCTGCGGCCTCACCAGTGCCCTGTACAGTTGCAGCAAGACCTCCCTACTTTTATATTCAATCCCCCTCGCTATGAAGGCCAGCATCCCATTCGCCTTCCTGACCACCTGCTGCACCTGCAGGCTGGGTTTTTGCAACTCATACACAAGGACCCCCAGGTCCCTCTGCACTGTAGCATGCTGCAGCTTTTCGCCCTTTAAATAATAATCCCTCCTACTATTATTCCTGCCAAAGTGGATAACCTCACACTTGCTAACATTGTATTCCATCTGCCAGGTCCTCGCCCACTCGCTCAGCCTATCCAGATCCCTCTGCAGACTTTCCACACCCTCCGCGCAATTTGCTTTTCCACTCATCTTTGTGTCATCAGCAAATTTCGTTACCCTACACTCAGCCCCCTCCTCCAGATCATCTATATAAATGGTAAATAGCTGAGGCCCCAGCACCGATCCCTGCAGCACTCCACTAGTCACCAACCGCCAACCAGAATAGCACCCACTGATACCAACTCTCTGCTTCCTATTAGACAGCCAATCCTCTAAACACGCTAACTGCTTACCCCCAACTCCATGCATCCTAACCTTCTGAAGCAACCTTTTGTGCGGCACCTTATCAAACGCCTTCTGAAAATCAAGAAACACCATATCCACCGGTTCCCCTCCATCCACCTCACTCGTCACATCCTCATAGAATTCCAATAAATTCGTCAGACACGACTTCCCCTTCACGAATCCGTGTTGCGTCTGCTCTATCAAACCATTCTTTTCTAGGTGCCTCGCTATTTCTTCTTTGATTACGGATTCAAGCATTTTTCCAACTACAGACGTTAAACTAACTGGCCTATAATTCCCTGCCTTTTGCCTGCTACCCTTTTTAAACAGCAGCGTAACATTAGCCATTTTCCAATCTTCCGGCACTTCCCCGGAATCCAGCGAGGTTTGGTAAATAATCACTAAGGCGCCTACTGTCACCTCTGCCATTTCCCTCAGAACCCTGGGATGCATTCCATCCGGTCCTGGGGACTTGTCCACCATCAGTCCCGCTAGTCAATCAAGCACTACCTCTCTAGTGACAGTAATCGCATTCAGGCCCTCAACTCCTACCATCCTTCTCTCTTTAATATCCGGCAAACTATTCGTGTCCTCATCCGTGAAGACCGAGGCAAAAAACTTATTTAAGGCCTCAGCCATTTCCTCATCTTCCACCACTAAATCCCCCCTCTCATCCTCCAAGGGTCCAACTTTCACTCTAGCCAGCCTCCTTCTCTTTATATATTTGTAAAAACTCTTACTGTCCTTTTTTATATTTAGTGCTAGTTTAGCTTCATAGTCTATCCTTCCTTTCTTTATCAGCTTCTTCGTCTTTCTTCGTTGATTTTTAAACCTCTCCCAATCCTCTAATCGCCCACTACTTTTAGCATCAGCTTTTAATTTAATACTCTCCTTTATTTCCTTCGATAACCACGGCTGATTATCTCGTCTCCTACAATCCTTCTTTACCATTGGAATAAATTTCTGCTGAGCACTGAGAAAGATCTCCTTAAAGATCCTCCACTGTTCCTCAGCAGTCCTACCGACCAATCTGCGCCCCCAATCTACATTTGCCAATTCCTCTTTCATCCTATCGTACTCCCCTCTGTTCAAACAGAGGACACAGGTCCGGGACCCTACTTTCTCATCCTCCATCTGCATCAAAAACTCCACCATACAATGATCACTCGTCCCAAGAGGATCCCTCACAACAAGGTCCCTAATTCTTCCTGCCTCGTTACACAGCACCAGATCTAAGATAGCTCGCTCCCTCGTCGGTTCCATCACACACTGTTCAAAGAAACTATCCCGACAGCATTCCAGAAACTCTTCCTCAAGCCCACCGCGTCCGACATGGGTCAACCAATCAATATGTAGATTGAAATCCCCCATAATTATCGCCATTCCATTTCTGCACGCAGCATTTATTTGCTTGTTTATAGCCCGCCCCACCTCCAGGTCATTATTTAGGGGCCTATAGACCACACCCACCAGCGTCTTCCTCCCCTTACTGTTCCTTATCTCCACCCACAACGATTCCACGTTCTGCTCTTTGGAGCCTGTATCTTCCCTTACTAGTGTCCAAAGATGTGCAGGTTAGGGTGGATTGGCCATGCTCAATTGTCCCTTCGTGTCCAAAGATGTGCAGGTTAGGGGGATTGGCCATGCTAAATTGTCCCTTACTGTCCAAAGATGTGCAGGTTAGGGGGATTGGCCATGCTAAATTGTCCCTTACTGTCCAAAGATGTGTAGGTTAGGGTGGATTGGCCATGCTCAATTGTCCCTTAGTGTCCAGAGATGTTTAGGTTAGGGGGATTGGCCATGCTAAATTGTCCCTTAGTGTCCAAAGATGTGTAGGTTAGGGTGGATTGGCCATGCTAAATTGTCCCTTAGTGTCCAAAGATGTGCAGGTTAGGGGGATTGGCCATGTTAAATTGCCCCTTAGTGTCCAAAGATGTGCAGGTTAGGGGGATTGGCCATGCTGAATTGCCCCTTAGTGTCCAAAGATGTGCAGGTAGGGGGATTGGCCATGCTAAATTGCCCCTTACTGTCCAAAGATGTGCAGGTTAGGGGGATTGGCCATGCTAAATTGTCCCTTAGTGTCCAAAGATGTGCAGGTTAGGGGGATTGGCCATGCTAAATTGTCCCTTAGTGTCCAAAGATGTGCAGGTTAGGGTGGATTGGCTGTGCTAAATTGCCCTTAATGTCAGGGGGATGAGCAGGGTAAATGAGTGGGGTTATGGGGATAGGGCCTGGGTGGGATTGTTGATGGTGCTGATTCAATGGGCTGAATGGCCTCCTTGTGGACTGTCGATTCTCTGTGGTTAGGACAGTTGGAAATGCCATCTCTGTCTTTCTGATTGGCAGCTTGGGATGTCGCTGATCCCTCAGTCAGCGATGGTGGGCGTTGCGGAGATCCACGCACGAGCAAACATCTGAACATGGTGGAGAACTCCGCTGCGTTCTATTTCTCCCAGACAGAGGCTCAGGATAAGATGGCAGCCCAGTGTTTAAAGACAGAGCTGACCAAGACTGGGTTAACTTCGGTCTGGAACTCAGCCAACAAAACCTGGAGGGAGCGGAATCTCCCCATTCCCCAGGGTCTTCGCGAGGAGCACATGGTGGCGGTGACGGCCTACACCCACGATGGGTCTTTGTACCGTATCTTCAACAACCAGACCGAATACTTGGGCCACATTGACCAATACAACACCAATTTCCAGCTCAAGAGTTTTCACTACCTCCTGACTATCGCTGTCCAGAACCTGAGGGATTCTTCCGGAAAGTTCCCCGTCTACCGGGGCACCACCATCTCAATGTTCGGGGAACGGGGCCAAAAGATGAGGTTTGGCAGGTTTGCCTCTACCTCGTTCTCGAGGGATAAGGCCGAGGAGTTCGGGCCCAAGACTTTATTCACTCTCAACACGACGTACGGCGTTTCGATCCAGAAATACTCCTTCTTCGAGGAGGAGCAGGAGGTCTTGGTGCCCCCCTACGAAAAGTTTGAGATCATCAGGGCTGAAGGGTCGGGAGGACACTGCAACTTCACCCTCCGCTCCAGGGGGTACGAGGGAGTTGAGGTGGGGTTGGAGGAGGATGGGAATGGATGTCTGAGGGTCTATCTCAAGAGGCATCTTCCCTGGTGGGCCTGGCTCCTGATCACCATGGTGATCTTGCTCGTTCTGGTTGGGGTCGGAGGTGGTATCTACAAGGTTTGCTGTCAGGATTACATTCCCCACAACCTCCTGCCACCCTCAACCCCTCATCCTGTGTAGCAAAGAGTCCTTGGACAACTCAACACCCCCCCTCTACCCACATCCCCACCTTAAACACCACCAACTTCAGCCCCAGTCCCCCCTCAAACAATCTCCCCCCTCACATCACAACATAGCAAACGATGGGCTGAATGGGGCCTCCTCCTGTTCCTGTGTAACAGGCTGGAGAAGGGGCTGAATGGCCTCCTCCTGTTCCTGTGTAACAGGCTGGAGAAGGGGCTGAATGGCCTCCTCCTGTTCCTGTGTAACAGGCTGGAGAAGGGGCTGAATGGCCACCTCCTGTTCCTGTGTAACAGTCTGGAGAAGGGGCTGAATGGCCACCTCCTGTTCCTGTGTAACAGGCTGGAGTAGGGGCTGAATGGCCTCCTCCTGTTCCTGCCTTGTAAATGCAAATTAAAGAGATCTTTGCCAGATTGCCAATGTTGTGTTAAAATTGTTGATGGAAAACATGTTTGAAAAATTCTTTTATTCTTTTCACCAAAGCAACTTTTCAATAAACCAAATATCTCACCAAATGCCTCACCTAATCATTGTAACTTACTGGGATCCTGCTGTGTGTATTTTACTGAGGGAATTGGTGAAGTGGGCAGGCAGGTGGCAAATGCAATTTAATGTGGTGAGTGTACCCATTCCCTCACTGATAAGGAACTAATTCCATCTTCAGGTTTGCTGATGACCCCACCGTAGTGGGCCGGATCTCAAACAATGATGAGACAGAGAACAGGAATGAGATCGAGAATCTGGTGAACTGGTTCAGCAACAATAATCCCTCCCTCAATGTCAACAAAACCAAGGAGATTCTCATCGACTTCAGGAAGTGTAAAGGGGAACATGTCCCTGTCTACATCAATGGGGATGGAGTAGAAAGGGTCGAGAGCTTCAAGTTTTTAGGTGTCCAGGTCACCAACAACCTGTCCTGGTCCCCCCAACGCTGACACTATAGTTAAGAAAGCCCCACCAACACCTCTACTTTCTCAGAAGACTAAGGAAATTTGGCATGTCCGCTACGGACTCTCACCAACTTTTACAGATGCCCCATAGAAAGCATTCTTTCTGGTTGGATCACAGCTCGGTCTGGGCTCCTGCTCTGCCCAAGACCGCAAGGAACTACTAAAGGGTGGTGAATGTAGCCCCAATCCATCACACAAACCAGCCTCCCATCCATTGACTCTGTCTACACTTCCCGCTGCCTCGGGGAAAAGCAGCCGGTATAATCAAGGACCCCCCAACGCACCTCAGATATTCTCTCTTCCGACCTCACATTAAGTTGATCTTTGTCTACATCCTAGCTATGACTGTAACACGACATTGTTCACTCTCTTCTTTCCTTCTTTATGCACGGTATGCTTTGTCTGAATCACGCGCAAGAAACAATACCTTTCACTGTATCCCAATACAGGCGACAATAATAAATCAAATCACATCAAATCAAAGTGGTGGGCGGAGAGTGAGAGTCTCGGATACACAGCATTGATCTGGAATAAATATAAGTTCTCTCTCACACTGATGGAAACACAGCAACTAGAATCAGGAGGAGGCCCTTTGGCCCTTCGAGCTTGCTCTGTCATTCATTCTAATCACGGCTGATGATCGAATTCAATATCCGGACCAGGAAGGCTGAGCGGATTAGGATTAAATTCAGTCACTGAGAGTAAGCGCGCAGGTACAGCAGGCAGGAAAGAAGGGAAATGGTGTTTTACTGCAATTGTACAGGGTGTTGGTGAGGCCACACCTGGAGTATTGTGTACAGTTTTGGTCTCCTTATCTGAGGAAGGATGTCCTTGCTATAGAGGGAGCACAGCGAAGGTTCCCCAGGCTGATTCCTGGGATGGCAGGTCTGTCATATGAGGAGAGACTGAGTGGGTTAGGATTATATTCACTGGAGTTTAGAAGAGTGAGAGGGGATCTGATAGAAACTTATAAAATTCACACAGGGTTAGACAGGGTCAATTCAGAAAGAATGTTCCCCATGGTGAGGGGAGTCCAGAACTAGGGGGTCAGAGTTTGAGGATAAGGGGTAAACGTTTTAGAACTGAGGGGAGGGGAAATTTCTTCACCCAGAGGGTGGGGAATGTGTGGAATTCACTCCCACAGAAAGTAGTTGAGGCCAAAACGTTGTGTGGATTTTGATTTGATTTATTATTGTCACATATATTGGAAAACAGGGAAAATGATTGTTTCTTGTGCCCTTATTAATCAGGAACCGATCTATCTCTGTCTTAAAGACACTCAGTGACCCGGCCTCCTCTGGGGCAAAGAGTTCCACACATTCCCCACTCTCTGGCTGAAGAAATTCCTCCTCATCTCTGTTTTAAAGGATCGTCCCTTTAGCCTGAGGTTGTTCCCTCTGGTTCTAGTTTTTCCTACTAGTGGAAACACCCTCTCCATGTCCACTCTATCCAGGGCCTCGCAGTATCCTGTAAGTTTCAATAAGATCCCCCCCTCATCCTTCTAAACTCCATCGAGTACAGACCCAGAGTCCTCAACCCGTTCCTCATACGACAAGCTCTTCATTCCAGGGATCATTCTTGTGAACCTCCTCTGGACCCTTTCCAAGACCAGCACATCCTTCCTTACATACGGAGCCCAAAACTGCTCACAATTCTCCAAATGGGGTCTGACCAGAGCCTTATCCAGCCTCAGAAGCCCATTCCTGCTCTTGTATTCTAGTCCTCTCGACATGAATGCTAACATTGTATTTACCTTCCTAACTGCCGACTGAACCAGCACGTTAACCTGAAGAGAATCTTGAACAAGGATTCCCAAATCCCTCTGTGTTTCTGATTCCCAAAGCTTTTCCCCATTTACAAAATAGTCTCTGTTTCCATTCCTCTATCCAAAGTGCAGAACCTCACACTTTTCCACATTGCATTACATCTGACACTTCTTACCCACTCCCCGAACCTGTCCAAGTCCCTCTGCACCCCATCCATTTTCCACAAGTGTCCATCAACTGCTCGATTGCACCATCTGCAAATTTTGCAATCATGCCCCCAGTTCCATCTTCGAGATCATTAATGTACATAATGTAACACTCCCTCAGCACTGACCCTGTGACAGTGCGGCACTCCCTCAGCACTGACCCTCTGACAGTGCGGCACTCCCTCAGCACTGACCCTCTGACAGTGCGGCACTCCCTCAGCACTGACCCTCTGAGAGTGTAACCTCCCTCAGCACTGACCCTCTGACAGTGTAACACTCCCTCAGCACTGACCCTCAGACAATGTGGCACTCCCTCAGCACTGACCCAGTGACAGTGCGGCACTCCCTCAGCACTGACCCTCTGACAGTGCGGCACTCCCTCAGCACTGACCCAGTGACAGTGCGGCACTCCCTCAGCACTGACCCTCTGACAGTGTAACACTCCCTCAGCACTGACCCTCTGACAGTGTAACACTCCCTCAGCACTGACCCTCTGACAGTGTAACACTCCCTCAGCACTGACCCTCTGACAGTGCGGCGCTCCCTCAGCACTGACCCTCTGACAGTGCGGCACTCCCTCAGCACTGACCCTCTGACAGTGCAGCACTCCCTCAGCACTGACCCTCTGACAGTGCGGCGCTCCCTCAGCACTGACCCTCTGACAGTGCGGCACTCCCTCAGCACTGACCCTCTGACAGTGCGGCGCTCCCTCAGCACTGACCCTCTGACAGTGCGGCACTCCCTCAGCACTAACCCTCTGACAGTGCGGCGCTCCCTCAGCACTGACCCTCTGACAGTGCGGCACTCCCTCAGCACTGACCCTCTGACAGTGCTGCGCTCCCTCAGCACTGACCCTCTGACAGTGCGGCGCTCCCTCAGCACTGACCCTCTGACAGTGCGGCGCTCCCTCCAGCACTGACCCTCTGACAGTGCGGCGCTCCCTCAGCACTGACCCTCTGACAGTGCGGCGCTCCCTCAGCACTGACCCTCTGACAGTGTAACACTCCCTCAGCACTGACCCTCTGACAGTGCGGCGCTCCCTCGGCACTGACCCTCTGACAGTGCGGCGCTCCCTCAGCACTGACCCTCTGACAGTGCGGCGCTCCCTCAGCACTGACCCTCTGACAGTGCGGCGCTCCCTCAGCACTGACCCTCTGACAGTGCGGCGCTCCCTCAGCACTGACCCTCTGACAGTGCGGCACTCCCTCAGCACTGACCCTCTAACAGTGCGGCACTCCCTCAGCACTGACCCTCTGACAGTGCGGCACTCCTCAGCACTGACCCTCTGACAGTGCGGCGCTCCCTGGGTTAGAGAGAGAGGGAGAGGAAATCAGCCAGGGTTCCTGCTCCTGATCACTGTCCAGTGATCCCTGGATTAGAGAGAGAGAGGGGAAATCAGCCAGGGTTCCTGCTCCTGATCACTGTCCAGTGATCCCTGGGTTAGAGAGAGAGAGAGAGGAAATCAGCCAGGGTTTCCTGCTCCTGATCACTGTCCAGTGATCCCTGGATTAGAGAGAGAGAGGGGGGAAATCAGCCAGGGTCCCTGCTCCTGATCACTGTCCAGTGATCCCTGGATTAGAGAGAGAGAGGGGGGAAATCAGCCAGGGTTCCTGCTCCTGATCACTGTCCAGTGATCCCTGGGTTCGAGAGAGAGAGAGAGGAAATCAGCCAGGGTTCCTGCTCCTGATCACTGTCCAGTGATCCCTGGGTTAGAGAGAGAGAGAGAGGGGAAATCAGCCAGGGTTCCTGCTCCTGATCACTGTCCAGTGATCCCTGGGTTAGAGAGAGAGAGGGGAAATCAGCCAGGGTTCCTGCTCCTGATCACTGTCCAGTGATCCCTGGGTTAGAGAGAGAGGGGGGAAATCAGCCAGGGTTCCTGCTCCTGATCACTGTCCAGTGATCCCTGGGTTAGAGACAGAGAGAGGGGAAATCAGCCAGGGTTCCTGCTCCTGATCACTGTCCAGTGATCCCTGGATTAGAGAGAGAGGGGGGAAATCAGCCAGGGTTCCTGCTCCTGATCACTGTCCAGTGATCCCTGGGTTAGAGAGAGGGGAAATCAGCCAGGGTTCCTGCTCCTGATCACTGTCCAGTGATCCCTGGGTTAGAGAGAGAGAGAGGGGAAATCAGCCAGGGTTCCTGCTCCTGATCACTGTCCAGTGATCCCTGGGTTAGAGAGAGAGAGGAGAAATCAGCCAGGGTTCCTGCTCCTGATCACTGTCCAGTGATCCCTGGGTTAGAGAGAGAGAGGGGGGAAATCAGCCAGGGTTCCTGCTCCTGATCACTGTCCAGTGATCCCTGGGTTAGAGAGAGAGAGAGGTGGGAGGTGGGGGGGAGTTGGGGGGAGAGACATGAGGGGTTGGATTCATCGTATGGTTTCCAGCATTTATTGCCCATCTCTAGTTGACCCTGGAGGGCAGTTGAGAGACACCCACATTGCTGTGTCTCTGGAGTCACATGTAGGCCAGACCGGGGTAAGGACGGCAGATTTCCTTCCCTAAAGGACATTAGTGAGCCAGATGGTTTTTTCCAACAGTTGACGATGAGGGAATGGGTACACTCACGACATTAAACTGCATTTGCCACCTGCCTGCCCACTTCACCAGTTCCCTCAGTAAAAACACACACAAAAAGATCCCAGAAAGTTACAATGATTAGGTGAGACATTTGGTGAGATAATTGGTTTATTGAATAGTTGCTTTGGTGAAAAGAATACAACAAGAATTTTTCAGAAATATTTTCCATCAACAATTTTAACACAACATTGGCAATCTGGCAAAGATCTCTTTAATTTGCATTTCCAGACAGGAAAAGGAGGAGGCCATTCAGCCCCTTCTCCAGCCTGTTACACAGGAACAGGAGGAGGCCATTCAGCCCCTTCTCCAGTCTGTTACACAGGAACAGGAGGAGGCCATTCGGCCCCTTCTCCAGCCTGTTACACAGGAACAGGAGGAGGCCAGTCAGCCCCTTCTCCAGCCTGTTACACCTCCCCTTGTTTGCTATGTTGAGATGTGAGGGAGATTGTTTTGAGTGGGGACAGGGGGTGGCGCAGTGTTGTTTGGGGGCTGAAGCTGGAGGTGTTTAAGGTGGGGCTGGGGTGAGGTTGAGATGTTGAAGGTTTCTCTGCAACACAGGATGAGGGTGAGAGGGTGGGGAGGTTGAGGGAGAGGGTGGGGGAGAGCGTGGGGAGGTTGAGGGAGAGGGTGGGGGAGGTTGAGGGAGGGGGTAGGGGAGGTTGAGGGAGGGGATGGGAGGTTGAGGGAGAGGGTGGGGGAGGTTGAGGGAGGGGTAGGGGAGGTTGAGGGAGGGGGTGGGGGAGGTTGAGGGAGAGGGTGGGGTAGTTGAGGGAGGGGGTGGGGAGGTTGAGGGAGAGGGTGGGGAGGTTGAGGGAGAGGGTAGGGGAGGTTGAGGGAGAGGGTGGGGGAGGTTGAGGGAGGGGGTAGGGGAGGTTGAGGGAGAGGGTGGGGAGGTTGAGGGAGGGGTGGGGGAGGTTGAGGGAGAGGGTGGGGTAGGTTGAGGGAGGGGGTGGGGGAGGTTGAGGGAGAGGATGGGGGAGATTGAGGGAGAGGGTGGGGAGGTTGAGGGAGTGGGTAGGGGAGGTTGAGGGAAGGGATGGGGAGGTTGAGGGAGGGAGTGGGGGAGGTTGAGGGAGGTGGAGAGGGTGGGGGAGGTTGAGGGAGAGGGTAGGGGAGGTTGAGGGAGGGGGTGGGGGGGGAGGTGAGTGGAGGAGGGTAGGGAGGTTGAGGAAGGGATGGGGAGGTTGAGGGAGGGAGGTGGGGGAGGTTGAGGGAGGGGGTAGGGGAGGTTGAGGGAGGGGGTAGGGGAGGTTGAGGGAGGTGGGGGAGGTTGAGGGAGGGGTAGGGGAGGTTGAGGGAGGGGGTAGGGGAGGTTGAGGGAGGGGGTGGGAAGAAGGGAATCTAACCCTGACAGCGGACCTTGTAGATAACACCTCCTGCCCCAACCAGAACGACCAAGATTGCGATGGTGATCAGAAGCCAGGCCCACCAGGGAAGATGGTTCTTGAGATAGACCCTCAGATTGCCAGACTCATCCTTCTCCAACCCCACCTCAACTCCCTTGTACCCCTTGGAGCGGAGGTATAGCGTTGCCCGTCGGCACTGATGATCTCAAACTTCTCGTAGGGGGGGATTAAGACCTCCTGCTGAGTCCTGTTGAACGAGTAATCCTGAATCAAGGCTCCGTAAGTCGTGTTCAGCTGAAAGAAAGTGGCTTTTCCGAATTCCTTGGCTACTCTTTCCGAGAGCGAAGTGGAGGCAAAGTATCCGAATCTCATCTCTCTGCCCTTTTCCCCAGAGTGGTAACACGCTGTGCCTCGATACACCTTTAACTGTTTGGAATCAGTTTTCAGTCTCTGAAGAGCGGTGGTGAGGAAATAGTGAAAACTTTTGAATTCGAATTCCTTGTTGTATTCGCTGATGTCTCCGTACATTGCAATCTGATCGTTAAAACACTTGTGGCACCCTCCACTATGGGTGTAGTAACTTACAGCAATCATGTGCTCTTTACATAGACCCTTGGGTATGGATTTCCAATTCCACATGTTCTTGGCCTGAGCCCAGGCCTCAGCGCAGACCGCAGTCTTGGTCAACTCTGCCTCTAATTTCTCGCTCGCTATCTCGTCCTGGGCATGTGTCTGCGAGAACCAGAATGCAGCGGATTTCTCCTTCAAGTTCAGCTCAGTGGGAAAAGAGAAGTTGCCACACTCTTCACCATAGCTGACCGAGGGACTGACCCAATCTGCCAATCAGAAACACACAAATCAGAGACACTCTACTCATCCCCGCCTTGACATTCAATGTCAATACATCTCCCCCACTATCAACATCCTGGGGTTACCATCACTGAATCCACCCCCCCCACTATCAACATCCTGGGGGTCACCATCACTGAATCCCCCCCGTATCAACATCCTGGGGGTTACCATCACTGAATCCCCACCCCCACTATCAACATCCTGGGGGTTACCATCACTGAATCCCCACCCCCACTATCAACACCCTGGGGGTTACCATCACTGAATCCCCACCCCCACTATCAACACCCTGGGGGTTACCATTGACCAGAAACTGAACTGGGACCCAGCCATATAAACACAGTGGTTCCCAGAGCAGGTCAGAGGCTGGGAATCCTGCGGAGAGTAACTCACCTCCTGACTCCCTCCA